>NC_080385.1:131448374-131748374 GCF_014773155.1 Arachis stenosperma
ACTATTATTCTTCCATTCATTCCGCTTGTTCTTTATCCAAGATATCACTTGTTCTTCAACATGATGAAGGTGATGATTGACGCCCATCACCATTCTCACCCATGAACAAGGTGACTGACAACCATTCTTGTTCTACAAGCATCCGAGGCTTAGTGAATATCTCTTGGATTCCTGATTGCACGATGCATGGTTGATCGCCTGACAACCGAGTGCTCGCCTGACAAATGAGCCAGCCATTCCGTGAGATCAGAGTCTTCGTGGTATAGGCAAGAACTGATGGCAACATTCAAGAGAATCCGGAAGGTCTAACCTTGTCTGTGGTATTCTGAGTAGGATTCAATGATTGAATGACTGTGACGTGCTTCAAACCTGTAACCTACTGGGCGTTAGTGACAGACGCAAAAGAGTTATTCTATTCCGGTAGGGGAGGGAACCAAACCGGTGATTGGCAGCACTGTGACAGAGTGCGTGCATTAGCTTTCACTGCGCGGATGGGAGGTAGCTGCTGACAACAGTGAGACCCTACACGAGCTTGCCATGGAAAGGAGTAAGAAGATTGGATGAAGGCATAGGAAAGCAGAGAGACGGAAGGGAAGGCATCTTCATACACTTGTCTGAAGCTCTTACACCAATGATATACATAAGTATCACTATCCTTATCTTTATGTTATTTTCGTTCATCACCATATATATCTGAGTTTGCCTGACTAAGATTTACAAGATGACCATAGCTTGCTTCAATACTAACAATCTCCGTGGGATCGACCCTTACTCACGTAAGGTTTATTACTTGGACGACCCAGTGCACTTGCTGGTTAGTTGTGCGAAGTTGTGTAATGCCATGGTATTGAGCTACCACGTTTTTGGAGCCATTACCAGGGATTATGAGAGTTGTGAAAAAGTATAGTTCACAATTTCGCGCACCACTATGAATATGAATCCATCACCTTTCTTAAATGAAAACTGTTTTTATCACAAAAGAACAAGAAGTACAGGATTTCAAATTCATCTTTAAAACTAGCTTAATTAGTTTGATGTGGTGACAATACTTTTTGTTTTCTGAATGTATGCTTAAACAGTGCATATGTCTTTGAATTTGTGATTCATGAATGTTAAAATTGTTGGCTCTTGAAAGAATGATGAAAAAGGAGACATGTTACTGAGGATCTGAAAAATCATAAAAATGATTCTTGAAGCAAGAAAAAGCAGTGAATACAAAAAAAAAAGAGAAGGAGAAAAACGAAAAAAAAAGGGGAGAAAGAGAAAAAGAAAGAAAAAGAAAGAAATAAAGTTGTGACCCAAGGCAATAAGAGTGTGCTTAAGAAACCTGGACACCTCTAATTGGGACTTTAGCAAAGCTGAGTCACAATCTGAAAAGGTTCACCCAATTATGTCTGTGGCATGTATGTATCCGGTGGTAATACTGGAAGACAGACTGCTTTGGGCCACAGCCAAGACTCAATAAGTAGCTGTGTTCAAGAATCATCATACTTAACTAGGAGAGTCAATAACACTATCTGGATTCGGAGTTCCTAAAGAAGCCAATCATTCTGAATTTCAAAGGATAAAGTGAGATGCCAAAACTGTTCGGAGGCAAAAAGCTACTAGTCCCGCTCATCTAATTTGGAGCTTAGTTTCATTGATAATTTGGAGTCTATAGTATATTCTCTTCTTTTTATCTTATTTGATTTTCAGTTGCTTGAGGACAAGCAACAATTTAAGTTTGGTGTTGTGATGAGCGGATAATTTGTACGCTTTTTGGCATTGTTTTTAGTATGTTTTTGGTAGTTTTAGTTGAGTTTTTATTATATTTTTATTAGTTTTTAGTTAAAATTCACTTTTCTGGACTTTACTATGAGTTTGTGTGTTTTTCTGTGATTTCAGGTATTTTCTGGCTGAAATTAAGGGACCTGAGCAAAAATCTGATCCAGAGACTCAAAAGGACTGCAGATGCTGTTGGATTCTGACCTCCCTGCACTCGAAGTGGATTTTCTGGATCGGAGCTACAGAAGCCCAATTGGCGCGCTCTCAACGGGGTTGGAAAGTAGACATCCTGGGCTTTCCAGCAATATATGATAGTCCATACTTTGCCCAAGATTTGATGGCCCAAACCGGCGTTCAAAGTCACCTCAAGAAATTCCAGCGTTAAACGCCGGAACTGGCACCTAATTGGGAGTTAAACGCCCAAACTGGCATAAAAGCTGGCGTTTAACTCCAAGAAGAGTCTCTACACGAAAATGCTTCATTGCTCAGCCCAAGCACACACCAAGTGGGCCCGGAAGTGGATTTTTATGTCATTTACTCATCTCTGTACACCCTAGGCTACTAGTTCTCTATATATAGGACCTTTTGCTATTGTATTTATCATCTTTGGACATCTAGTTCTTAGATCAGATCTTGGTTCTGCTGGTTCCCTCTCTGGGGCCGAAACCAATGATCACTCTTGTTCTTATGTATTTTCAACGGTGGAGTTTCTACACACCATAGATTAAGGTGTGGAGCTCTGCTGTACCTCGAGTATTAATGCAATTACTATTGTTCTTCTATTCAATTCCGCTTGTTCTTTGTCCAAGATATCACTTGTTCTTCAACTTGATGAAGGTGATGATTGACGTCCATCACCATTCTCACCCATGAACAAAGTAACTGACAACCACTCTTGTTCTACAAGCATCTGAGGCTTAGTGAATATCTCTTGGATTCTTTAATCGGAATCTTCGTGGTATAGGCAGGACCTGATGGCGGCATTCAAGAGAATCCGGAAGGTCTAAACCTTGTCTGTGGTATTCTGAGTAGGATTCAATGACTGAATGACTGTGACGTGCTTCAAACCTGTAACCTACTGGGCGTTAGTGACAGACGCAAAAGAGGGATTCTATTCCGGTAGGGGAGGGAACCAAACCGGTGATTGGCAGTACTGTGACAGAGTGCGTGCATTAGCTTTCACTGCGAGGATGGGAGGTAGCCATTGACAACGGTGAAACCCTACACGAGCTTGCCATGGAAAGGAGTAAGAAGGATTGGATGAAGGCAGTAGGAAAGCAGAGAGACGGAAGGGAAGGCATCTTCATACGCTTGTCTGAAGCTCTCACACCAATGATATACATAAGTATCTCTATCTTTATCTTTACGTTTTATTCATCATCTATACCCATTTGAGTCTGCCTGACTGAGATGTACAAGGTGACCATAGCTTGCTTCATACCAACAATCTCCGTGGGATCGACCCTTACTCACGTAAGGTATTACTTGGACGACCCAGTGCACTTGCTGGTTAGTTGTGTGAAGTTGTAGTGATCACAATTTCGCGCACCAACTGCCTTTAGATTGGGCTGTGTTCCTTTGTTTTGGGCCTGCTTTGGGCTCCTTTGGCGAGTTGGCCGAGCTCTTTGAGAAGAGGTTGGCCATTTGGCCGAGCTCTTTGAGAAGAGGTCGGATAGTCTGACCTGAAGAGGTCGGTCGGCTTGTTGCTAAACATCCCGGGTCGGACAGCTTGACCCAGGGTATGAACGGAATGTAAAAAGAAAAATCTAGAAGAGGAGTAGAATCAGATCTAAAAACTAGAAATTATGCGGAATGAATGTTCTCTCTCATCTCTGCATGTTCCCTGGCTCTAATATACATTTCTGGGCCGAAAACTGGGTTAAAACGCGGCCTAGAATCTATGCCAGCGACTTCTGTAATTTTGCAGATCGCGCACATCACGCGACCGCGTTGTCCACGCGTTCGCGTCACTCAGCATTTTTCGTGCCACACGTCGCGTCGTCCACGCATTCGCGTCATTCGTGCAGCTTCCAATCCAAGCGGTCGCGTCACTGCGATTTCCTCCATTTCGCGTGGTCGCATGAGCCATGCGCCCGCGTCACTTCTCACTGGTCATCTCCTCAATTTCTTGTGTTCCTTCTATTTTTGCAAGCTTCATCTCCATTCTTTACACCATTCCTGTCCTATGAACCCTGAAACACTTAACACACAGATCACGGCATCAAATGGTACGAAGGAGAATAAAAATATACAATTAAAAGATCTTTAGGAAGCAAGTTTTCAATCATAGAACATTTTTAGGAAGGAATTGTAAATACATGCAAATCATATGAATAAGTGGGTGAAGACTTGATAAAACCACACAATTAAACACAATATAAATAATAAAATAGTGGTTTATCATGCACACTTAACACCAAACTTAGGTTTGATGTCAGAGAGAATTGTATTGATTCCCACCAAAGGAGGCTTGAGCTGCAAAGTCTACTTTGCATCATCAGGGGGTTCTTGGAGTTTTGGATCAGTGAACTCAGTCTTCGTGCAATTGCCTTCTTCATTTGAGTGATGTATGGTTTTAAGAATATTGAAGATCAAACGCTCATCATGCACCCTCAACATTAATTTACCTTCTTCCACATCAATCAGAGCTCTCCCAGTGGCTAGGAATGGTCCTCCTAGGATTATAAAGTATTTTCATCCTCCCCCATGTCAAGAATTACAAAGTCTACTAGGAGGAAGAACTTACCCGCTTTGACCAAGATATTCTCCACTATTCCATGTGCATGCTTTAGAGATTTATCTGCCATTTGTAATGCTATCCTTATTGGTTATGCCTCTTTGATTTGAAACTTCTTCATCAGAAACAAGGGCATTAAATTGATGCTTGCTCTTAGATCACACAAGACTTTTTCAAAGGTTGTGCTTCCAATGGTACATGGTATTTGACAACTTTCCGAATCCTGCATCTTTCTTAGCAATTTGCTCTGAATGATGGTACTACATTCCTTGGTCATCACCATTGTCTCATCTCCCTTTAAAGTTTTCGGCTTGGATAGCAACTCCTTCATGAACTTTACATAAAGAGATATTTTCTCCAAAAGCTCAGCAAAAGGAACATTGATTTGTAACTTTCTGAAGACTTCCAAGAACTTTAAAAACTGCTTGACCTTGGTTTACTTTTGAAGCATCTGAGGATATGGCATATTTGGCTTGTATTCAGGTGTGGTGGACGAAATTGTGATCACTTGTTATTTGTTTATAAAGGATGTATACTCTTATGGCACTGTTTATTTTCTTCACAACTCCGTTCAACTAACCAGCAAGTGTACTGGGTCGTCCAAGTAATAACCTTACGTGAGTAAGGGTCGAATCCACAGAGATTGTTGGTATGAAGCAAGCTATGGTCACCTTGTAAATCTCAGTTAGGCGGATTAAATATTGATTTATGGGTTTCGAAAATAGAAATAAGAAAATAAATAATAAAAGAGATAGAAATACTTATGTAGATTCATGGGTAGGAATTTCAGATAAGCTGAATGGAGATACTGTAGAGCTCTCGGACGCCTGCTCTCCTATTCCTTCTATTCAATCCTTCTTACTCCTTTCCATGGCAAGCTTTGTATAGGGGTTCACCATCAACTGTGGCTACTTTCATTCCTCTCGGGGAAATATCCTATGCGGCTGTCACTCGCACAGCTAACCAGTCTGGAGGCATCACCCATGGCTGATGGCTACATCCCATCCTCGCAGTGAAAGCTAATGCTCACGCACTCTGTCACAGTACGGCCAATCACCGGTTGGTTCCCGCTTCCTACTGGAATAGAATCCCTCTTTTGCGTCTGTCACTGACGCCCAGCAGGTTGCAAGTTTGAAGCACGTCACAGTCATTCATTACCGGAATCCTACTCGGAATACCACAGACAAGGTTAGACTTTCCGGATTCCCAGGATCCTACTCGGAACACCACAGACAAGGTTGGACTTTCCGGATCCTCATAAATGCCGCCATCCATCTAGCTTATACCACGAAGATTCTGTTGGAGAATCTAAGAGATACACATTCAAGCTTGTGTTGCATGTAGAACGTAAGTGGTTGTCAATCACGCGCGTTCATGAGTGAGAACGTTAATGAGGGTTATTAACTCATCACATTCATCATGTTCTTGGGTACGAATGAATATCTTGGAATAAGAATAAAAGAGGAATTGAATAAAAGAAAATAGAACTTTATTAATCTTTGAGGTACAGCAGAGCTCCACACCCTTAATCTATGGTGTGCAGAAACTCCACCGTTGAAAATACATAAGCAAAAGGTTCAGGCATGGCCGAATGGCCAGCCCTCTCCATGATCAAGTGACCGAATGAATAAAGAGTTTAAAGTGGTCAAAAGATGTCTAATACAATAGATAAGTGTCCTATATATACTAGACTAGCTACTAGGGTTTACATGAGTAAGTAATTGATGCATAAATCCACTTCCGGGGCCCACTTGGTGTGTGCTTGGGCTGAGCTTGATCAATCCACGTGTAGAGGCATTTCTTGGCGTCAAACTTCAGGTTATGACGTGTTTTGGGCGTTCGCCTTTTTCTCTTTTTTTTTTCACTGCTTTTTCTTGCTTCAAGAATCAATTTCATGATGTTTTTCAGATCATCAATAACATTTTTCTTTGTTCCTCATTCTTTCAAGAGCCAACAATTTTAAACACTCATAAACAACAAGATCAAAAGACATATGCACTGTTTAATCATTCATTCAGAAAACAAAAATTATTGCCACCACATCAATATAATTAAACTAAATTCACTAATAATTTCGAAAATTATGTACTTCTTGTTCTTTTGAATTAAAACATTTTTCTTTTAAGAGAGGTGAAGGACTAATGGATTTTATTCATAGCTTTAAGGCATGGTTACACACTAATGATCATGAAATAGAGACACAAAAACATAGATAAACATAGTATTAAAAACCGAAGACAGAAAGAAATAAAGAACAAGGAATGAATCCACCTTAGTGGCGTCTTCTTCTTGAAGGACCAATGATGTTCTTCAACTCTTCTATGTCCCTTCCTTGCCTTTGTTGCTCCTCCCTCATTGCTCTTTGATCTTCTCTTATTTCTTGGAGAATGATGGAGTGCTCATGATGTTCCACCCTTAGTTGTTCAACATTATGGCTCAAATCCTCTAAGGAGGTGTTGAGTTGCTCCCAATAGTTGTTAGGAGGAAAGTGCATTCCTTGAGGCATTTGTTGATGATGCGCTTCCTCATGTTCTTCTTGGAGGCCGTGAGGAGCTTCCCTTGTTTGCTCCATCTTTTTCTTGGTAATGGGCTTGTCTTCTTCAATGGAGACATCTCCTTCTATGATAACTCCAGCTGAGTAATATAGATGGCATATAAGGTGGGGGAAGGCTAGCCGTGCCATGTATGAAGGCTTGTCAGCTATTTTGTAGAGTTCATTGGAGATGACTTCATGAACCTCTACTTCTTCACCAATTATGATGCTATGAACCATGATGGCCCGATCCACAGTAACTTCAGATCGGTTGCTTGTAGGGATGATGGATCTTTGAATGAACTCCAACCATCCTCTAGCTACAGGCTTGAGGTCCAGTCTTCTTAGTTGGACTGGCTTGCCTTTGGAGTCTACTCTCCATTGGGCGCCTTCCACACATATGTCCATAAGGACTTGGTCCAACCTTTGGTTAAAGTTGACCCTTCTTGTGTAGGGGCGTTCATCACCTTGTATCATGGGTAAGTGAAACACCAACCTCACATTTTCCGGACTAAAATCCAAGTATTTCCCCCTAACCATTGTGAGATAATTCTTTGGGCTTGGGTTCATACTTTGGTCATGGTTCCTAGTGATCCATGCATTGGCATAGAACTCTTGAACCATTAGAATTCCGACTTGTTGCATGGGGTTGGCTAAGACTTCCCAACCTCTTCTTTGAATTTCATGTCGGATTTCCGGATACTCATTCTTTTTAAGCTTGAAAGGGACCTCAGGGATCACTTTCTTCTTTGCCACAACATCATAGAAGTGGTCTTGATGGCTTTTGGAGATAAATCTCTCCTTCTCCCATGACTCGGATGTGGAAGCTTTTGCTTTCCCTTTCCCTTTTCTTGAGGAAACTCCGGCCTTAGGTACCATTGATGGTGAATGAAAAATAAAAAGCTTAGGCTTTTTACCACACCAAACTTAAAATTTGCTCGTCCTCGAGCAAGGAAAGAAAAGAAGAGTAGAAGAAGAAGAAGAAAATATGGTAGAGAGGGAGAAGAGAGGGTTCGGCTATGTGGGAGAATGTGGGTTTGTGTTGTGTGAAAATGTAAAAGAAAAGAAGGGTATTTATAGGGAGGGGGAGGGTATAGGTTCGGCCAATTTGGGTGGGAATGGGTGGGAAAGTGAATTTGAATTTTTATGGAGGTAGGTGGGGTGTATGGGGAAGAGGAGGTTGATGTGAATGGTGAATGGAGTAATTGGGAAGAGGAATTGAGGTGATTGATGAAGAAGATTGGGAATTGTGACATGGGGAATCACATCACAAAAACTAGGATTAGAAGGTAAGGTGGGAATATGTTAGGTGGGGATCCTGTGGGGTCCACAGATCCTGAAGTGGGGATCCTGTGGGGTCCACAGATCCTGAGGTGAAAAGAAATACCATTCCTTCACCATATAGGCATGTAACATGCCTTCATGCATCATTCTGGCGTTCAAACGCCCATTGATGCACGTTCTGGGCGTTAAACGCCCATGTGATGCTTGTTTCTGGCGTTGAACGCCAGTTTCAAGCTTGTTTCTGGCGTTCAGCGCCAGATTGTCCTCTGTGTGCGCATTCTGGCGTTAAACGCCAGGATGTAGCTTGTTTTGGGCGTTCAGCGCCAGAAAGATGCTCTGTTCTGGCGTTGAACGCCGGCCAGATGCACCTTCTGGGCGTTGAACGCCGGCCCGTGCGTCCTCCAAGGTGAAAAATTTTTTTTCTTCTGTTTTTGACTCTGTTTTTAATTTTTTTGATTTTTTCGTGGCTCCTCATGATCATGTACCTAATTAAACATAAAATTAACAAAGAAACAAAATAAAATAAAATTAGATAAATAAAATTGGGTTGCCTCCCAACAAGCGCTTCTTTAATGTCAATAGCTTGACAGTGGCTCTCATGGAGCCACAAGGTGATCAGGTCAACTTAAGTGTGGTATTCCCAATCACCAAACTTAGAGTTTGGATATGGGGTTTGGACACCAAACTTAGAGTTTGGTTGTGGCCTCACAACACCAAACTTAGAGTTTGACTGTGTGGGCTCTTCTTGACTCTGAACTGAGAGAAGTTCTTCATGCTTACTCTCTTTTGTCATAGAGGGATGGCCATGTGCCTGAAACACAAGGTAGTCCCCATTCAATTGAAGGACTAACTCACCTCTGTTGACATCTATCACAGCTCCTGCTGTGGCTAGGAAAGGTCTTCCTAGGATGATGCATTCATCATCTTCCTTCCTAGTGTCTAGGATTATGAAATTAGTAGGGATGTAAAGGCCTTCAACCTTTACTAGCACGTCCTCTACTATTCCATAAGCTTGTCTTATGGACTTATCTGCCAATTGTAATGAGAACAAGGCAGGTTGTACCTCAATGATCCCCAGCTTCTCCATTACAGAGAGTGGCATTAGATTTATCCCTGACCCCAGATCACATAGAGCTTTTTCAAAGCTCATGGTGCCAATGGTGCAAGGTATTGAGAACTTGCCAGGATCTTGCTTCTTTTGAGGTAGAGTTTTCTGAATCCAAGTATCTAGTTCACTAATGAGCAAGGGAGATTCACTTTCCCAGGTCTCATTACCAAACAGCTTGGCATTCAGCTTCATGATAGCTCCTAAATATAGAGCAGCTTGCTCTTCAGTCACATCTTCATTCTCTTCAGAGGATGAATATTCTTCAGAACTCATGAATGGCAGAAGGAGATTTAAAGGAATCTCTATGGTCTCTAGATGAGCCTCATATTCCTCAGGATCCTTAATAGGAAACTCCTTCTTGATTGAGGAACGTCCCAGGAGGTCTTCCTCACTGGGATTTTCGTCCTCCTCCTCCTTGGTGCATTCGGCCACTTTGATTAAATCAATGGCCTTGCACTCTCCTTTTGGATTCTCTTCTGTATTGCTTGGGAGAGTACTGGGAGGAGTGTCAATGACTTTCTTACTCAGCTGGCCCACTTGTGCCTCCAAATTTCTAATGGAGGATCTTGTTTCATTCATGAAACTGAAAGTGGCTTTTGACAGATCAGAGACTATATTGGCTAAATTAGAATTATTTGTTCAGAGTTCTCTGTCTGTTGCTGAGAAGATGATGGATATGGCTTACTATTATTCAGCCTGTTGCGTCCACCATTGTTGAAACCTTGTTGAGGTTTTTGTTGATCCTTCCAGGAGAAATTTGGATGATTTCTCCATGATGAGTTATAGGTGTTTTCATAAGGTTCACCTAAGTAATTAACCTCTGCCATGGCAGGGTTTTCAGGATCATAAGCTTCTTCAGAAGCTGCCTCTCTAGTATTGTTGGATGCATGTTGCAATCCATTTAGATTTTGAGAGATCATGTTGACCTGTTGAGTCAACACTTTGTTCTGAGCCAATATGGCATTCAGAGCATCAATTTCAAGAACTCCTTTCTTCTGAGGTATGCCATTGTTGACCGAATTCCTCTCAGAAGTGTACATGAACTGGTTGTTTGCAACCATGTCAATAAGTTCTTGAGCCTCTTCAGGCGTTTTCTTCAGGTGAATAGATCCACCTGCAGAATGGTCCAATGACATTTTCGAAAATTCAGAGAGACCATAATAGAATATATCTAATATGGTCCATTCTGAAAACATGTCAGATGGACATCTTTTGGTCAGCTGCTTGTATCTTTCCCAAGCTTCATAGAGGGATTCACCATCTTTTTGTTTGAAGGTTTGAACATCCACTCTCAGCTTGCTCAGCTTTTGAGGAGGAAAGAACTTATCCAAGAAGGCAGTGACCAGCTTATCCCATGAGTCTAGGCTATCCTTGGGTTGTGAATCCAACCATACTCTAGCTCTGTCTCTTACAGCAAAAGGGAAAAGCAAGAGTCTGTAGACTTCAGGATTAACTCCATTTGTCTTTACAGTGTCACAGATCTGCAAGAACTCAGTTAAAAACTGGTAAGGATCTTCAGATGGAAGTCCATAAAACTTGCAGTTTTGTTGCATTAAAGCAACTAGTTGAGGCTTAAGCTCAAAATCATTGGCTCCAATGGCAGGAATGGAGATGCTTCTTCCATCAAACTTGGACGTTGGTTTAGTAAAGTCACCAAGCATTCTCCTTGCATTATTATTATTATTTTCGGCTGCCATGTCCTTCTCCTGTTCGAAAAATTCTTGAAAGGTTGTTTCTCTTAAAGATGTTTTTGGATTGTTGTAATTTAGCTTCTCTTAATCTTCTCTTCAGAGTCCTTTCAGGTTCTGGATCAACTTCAACAAGAGTGCCTTTATCCTTGTTCCTGCTCATATGAAAGAGAAGAAAACAAGAAAAGAAAGAGGAATCCTCTATGTCACAGTATAGAGATTCCTTTATGTTAGTAGAAGAAGAAAGGGGTAGAAGAAGAGGGATGGAAGGTTTCGGATTTATGGAGGAAGAGAGGTGAAGAGAAGTGTTAGTAATTAATTAATTAAATAGAAGAGGAGAAGAGAAGGAAGAATTCGAAAATAAATTTGAAAAGATGGTTAGTGATTTTCGAAAATTATAGACAAAACATAATTAAAATTAAAATTTAAAACAAAAAGAATTTTTGAAAAAGAGAGGGAGAATTTTCGAAAATTAGAGAGGGAAAAGTAGTTAGGTGGTTTTGAAAAAGATAAGAAACAAACAACAAGTAGTTAGTTGATTGAAAAAGATTTGAAAATCAATTTTGAAAAAGATAAGAAGATAAGAAGTTAGATAAGATATTTTGAAATCAAATTTTGAAAAAGATAAAATTTTTTTGAAAAAGATCAAATAAAAGATAAAAAAGATTTAATTCAAAAATTTTGAAATTATTTACTTCACTAACAAGAAACTACAAGATAAGATTCTAGAACTTAAAGATTGAACTTTTCTTAACAAGAAAGTAACAAACTTCAAATTTTTGAACCAATCACATTAATTATTAGTGAATTTTCGAAAATTACATGTAAAGATAAGAAAAAGATTTTGAAAATAATTTGAAAAAGATTTTTGAAATTTTCGAAAAATAAAAAAATGAAAAAGATATGATTTTTGAAAAAGATTTTGAAAAGATAAGATTTTTAAAATTGGAATTTTGACTTGACTTGTAAGAAACAACTAATTTTGAAAATTTTTGACCAAGTCAAACCAAAATTTCGAAATTTTGGAGGGAAATAAGGAAAAGATATTTTTTTGATTTTTGAATTTTTAATTATGAAAGAGAGAAAAACAACAAAGATATTCAATGCATGAAATTTTTAGATCAAAACAATGAATGCATGCAAGAATGCTATGAATGTCAAGATGAACACCAAGAACACTTTGAAGATCATGATGAACATCAAGAACATAATTTTGAAAAATTTTTGATGCAAAGAAAACATGCAAGACACCAAACTTAGAAATCTTTAATGCATGGAAAATATGAATGCAAAAATGCACATGAAAAACAAGAAAAGACACAAAACAAGAAATCATCAAGATCAAACAAGAAGACTTGTCAAGAACAACTTGAAGATCATGAAGAACACTATGACTGCATGGGATTTTCGAAAAATGCAAGAAAAATTTTTAAAAGCATGCAATTGACACCAAACTTAAAATTTGACTCAAAACTCAAACAAGAAACATAAAATATTTTTGATTTTTATGATTTTCTAATTTTTTTTTTTTTGGATTTTTATTATTATTTTTCGAAAATAAAGTTTAAAAACACGAAAAATCAAAGAAAAATTTTGAAAAAGATTTTTGAAAAGAAAATTACCTAATCTGAGCAACAAGATGAACCGTCAGTTGTCCATACTCGAACAATCCCCGGCAACGGCGCCAAAAACTTGGTGGACGAAATTGTGATCACTTGTTATTTGTTTATAAAGGATGTATACTCTTATGGCACTGTTTATTTTCTTCACAACTCCGTTCAACTAACCAGCAAGTGTACTGGGTCGTCCAAGTAATAACCTTACGTGAGTAAGGGTCGAATCCACAGAGATTGTTGGTATGAAGCAAGCTATGGTCACCTTGTAAATCTCAGTTAGGCGGATTAAATATTGATTTATGGGTTTCGAAAATAGAAATAAGAAAATAAATAATAAAAGAGATAGAAATACTTATGTAGATTCATGGGTAGGAATTTCAGATAAGCTGAATGGAGATACTGTAGAGCTCTCGGACGCCTGCTCTCCTATTCCTTCTATTCAATCCTTCTTACTCCTTTCCATGGCAAGCTTTGTATAGGGGTTCACCATCAACTGTGGCTACTTTCATTCCTCTCGGGGAAATATCCTATGCGGCTGTCACTCGCACAGCTAACCAGTCTGGAGGCATCACCCATGGCTGATGGCTGCATCCCATCCTCGCAGTGAAAGCTAATGCTCACGCACTCTGTCACAGTACGGCCAATCACCGGTTGGTTCCCGCTTCCTACTGGAATAGAATCCCTCTTTTGCGTCTGTCACTGACGCCCAGCAGGTTGCAAGTTTGAAGCATGTCACAGTCATTCATTACCGGAATCCTACTCGGAATACCACAGACAAGGTTAGACTTTCCGGATTCCCAGGATCCTACTCGGAACACCACAGACAAGGTTGGACTTTCCGGATCCTCATAAATGCCACCATCCATCTAGCTTATACCACGAAGATTCTGTTGGGGAATCTAAGAGATACACATTCAAGCTTGTGTTGCATGTAGAACGTAAGTGGTTGTCAATCACGCACGTTCATGAGTGAGAACGTTAATGAGGGTTATTAACTCATCACATTCATCATGTTCTTGGGTACGAATGAATATCTTGGAATAAGAATAAAAGAGGAATTGAATAAAAGAAAATAGAACTTTATTAATCTTTGAGGTACAGCAGAGCTCCACACCCTTAATCTATGGTGTGCAGAAACTCCACCGTTGAAAATACATAAGCAAAAGGTTCAGGCATGGCCGAATGGCCAGCCCTCTCCATGATCAAGTGACCGAATGAATAAAGAGTTTAAAGTGGTCAAAAGATGTCTAATACAATAGATAAGTGTCCTATATATACTAGACTAGCTACTAGGGTTTACATGAGTAAGTAATTGATGCATAAATCCACTTCCGGGGCCCACTTGGTGTGTGCTTGGGCTGAGCTTGATCAATCCACGTGTAGAGGCATTTCTTGGCGTCAAACTTCAGGTTATGACGTGTAAAAACTAATGAAAACTATGTAAAAACTATGCCAAAAAGCGTATAAATTATCCGCTCATCAAGGTGCTAGAGACTTCATTGGATATTGCTCAAGATCAATCAAAAATGATTATCAGGGTACCTCTCACGGTGTGCTTTTCCTTGGCTTGTGCTTTCTCCGGAGCTTCTTTTTCAATCGATTCCTCATTAACTTGTACTTCCTTACCTGCCACTGGTCCACTTACCAAGGTGATAACCTTGTACTCCTTTCTTGTATTTAGAATTATGTTACTTGGAAAGGTATTTGTGGACATATGATTAATCTCAGCAACGTTTGTGGCTAGTTAACTCATTGAACCTCCAAGTTCCTAATTGTAGTTCTGGTTTCCTGCATGAAATTAAGAGTACTCTTGGAAAGCTATGCAACTATAGATTCCAAGTTAGAATATTTTTGAGAATGAGAAGGTGCATTGTTGTTGTTGAAATTACTCTGATTGAAATTATTCTGATGGCTTTGATTGTTATTAAAGCTCTAGTGCATCTGTGGTTAATTTTTTCATCTAAAATTTGGGTGATTCCTCCATCCCAAATTGTAAGTCTTGGAAAAAAGATCATTATTAGGGGGTCTAGAGGAATTGTCCACATAATTAACCTATTCATAGGAAAATTGACCATAATTATAAGGTTCACCTTGAGGGACTCCGCCACTCATGTCATAGGAAGCATCTTGATATTAATAGCTGAAACTTGTAGTCCTTTTAAGTGTTGAGTAATGATATTTATCTGTTGAGATATAGTCTTGTTCTGAGCAAGAATTGTGTCCAAAGAATCCAATTCCATGACTCATTTCCTTACAGAAGTCCTCTCAAAAGAATACAGATATTGGTTGTTAGCAACAATCTCAATCAAATCTGGAGCCTCCTCAAGGGTCTTTTTCATGTGAAGAGATCTATCTGCAGAATTATCCAAAGACATTTTGGCGGCCTCAATGACTCCATCATAAAATATCTATAACTGTATCTAGTCTGAAAACATGTCAGGAGGATATTTTTTGAACATCAGCTTGTACCTCTCCCAAGCTTCATAGAGAGATTCACCTTCTCTTTGCCTGAAAATCTAAACATCAGTCCTCAGCTTAGTCAAGTTCTGAGGTAGAAAGAATTTGGTCAGGAATCTGTTGACCAACTTGTCCCATGTATCCAAGCTTTCCTTGGGTTGTGTGTTAAGCCACTGCTTGGCTCTGTCCCGTATAGCAAACAGAAAGAGCAACAACCTATAGACATCAGAATAAACTCTATTAGTCTTCATCGTGTCACAGATTTGCAGAAAATTAGAGATGAATAAGTTTGGGTATTCTTGGGGGAGTCTGTGAAACTGACAGTTTTGTTGCACCAAAATGATGAGTTGAGGCTTCAACTCAAAGTTGTTAGTAGCCACAGGAGGTACAACAATACTATTGCCATAAAAGGTCGGACTAGGAGCAGTGTATGAGCCAAGTATCCTTCTAGGTTGCTCAGGTACATGAGGAGCATTAGGAATAGCAATACCTTATTTGTTTAGCTCTATAGTAATTTCTTCAGCTTCGTTTTCAAAATTATCCTTGAGATTCTCAACAGCTTTGTAGGCCCTAACCTGTTCTAGGCGTCTTTTTAGAGTCCTTTCAATCTTAGGATCAAATTCAAAAAGAGGCTCCTTGTCCCTGTTCCTACTTATAAACAAACAAAAAACAAGAAAAAGTAGGAATCTCTATGTCAGAGTCAAGAGAATTCCCAATGAGGTAACCTGAGTAAAAGAAATAAAATAAAACAAACTAAGTAATAATAAAGAAAAATTTCAAAAATAATAAAGAAAAAAATAAGAGAATAAAATAAATAAACTAAGGAAACACCAAACTTATTTTTGAAAATTAAAGCAAAAATTTTAAACAATTTAAATATAAATTTTCGGAAAAAATAAAGAAGAGAATAAGAGAATTAAACAAAATTAAAGCAAAAATGTCTAGTATATGCAATCAAATAACGGGTAGTTGTCAATCATAATCAATTCCTAACAACGGCACCAAAAACTTAGTTGCGGATTTTGAATACCACAACTGAACTAACAAGTGCACCGAGTCGTACCAAGTAATACCTCAGGTGAGTGAGGGTCAATCCCACGAGGATTGAGAGACCAAACAACAATAATTGAGTGATTCACTTAGTCAGACAAGCAGAAAAGAATATTTTGCATTCAAATAACATTAAATAGTAAATCGGGAGAATTAAAAAATCAAACAGTAAATTTGTTGTGAAAGGTATGTGAGAAAACAGTTAAGGTTTTGGAGATATTTGCTTTTCCGGATTACAATTCTTATTAACCACTTTGATTATGCAAGGATTCAATTCATAGAAATTTTAATTGATTAGATTCCGATTCCTTGGTAACTTAATCCTCCTCTAACTCAATTAGCCACCAATTCCTTTGTCACTTAATCTAATTAGAGGGTTTAAGTTCAAATCCTAATTTATAGCCACAGAAAACCCTAAAGATCCAAAGATGATATTATTATATGTCATGTATCACATTAAATTCAGATAATTAGAGAGTTATGAGAATTCAGTTTCAAGCTATTATTTAGGTGAGATAACTTTTCCAAGATTCAATATGAATTCAATTTAGAAGATAGTTATTTTCCAATACACTCTAATCCGTAATATGAAGAATGAAACTGATTCTTGACTAAATCAATGCATAAATCAAAAGTAGAGAACAATAGTTATTCATTCATCAAAATAAATAGAGCTTCTAACCTTAACATTGGTGGTTTAGTTGCTCATGGTGTGGAAACCCTAGCAGAGAAAAGTTCAAAGTGCAGAAGAGGAGAAGAAAAGGCTTAGGTCAAAATATCTTCTCCTTTTATATCTAATCCTAATAAATATAAAATATAATTTCTAAAACCTAAAAATATATTTTTCTTAATTCAAAACTAATTTTAAAAACTAAATTAAATCAAAAGATTTGGTGAAGATCACGCGAAAACCCTTCTTTTTCAGCATACTGGCGCCAAACTTAGGGGTTTTGGCATTTGGCGCCATGTATGCAGCAAGTACGCATGCATTCCCAGGCTCCTCACACCAAACATCAGGTTTGTGGCATTTGGCACCACATGGGCAGCAACTTTTTCACCTTGTGCAAGGTCGCTGATGCCAAACTTGGAGTTTCTGGGTTTGGTGCAACCATGACAGAGAAAAAGTATAGATTATTATATATTGTTGGAAAGCTCTAGAAGTTGGCTTTCCAATGCTGCTAAAATCTCATTCATTGGATCTCTATAACTCAAGTTACACTCGTTGGAGTTTGAGGAGATCAGGATTGACAGCATCCATGAATTCTCTTTGCAGTTCGCTAAACACGCCCGAATGCCACCTGTAATAAATCAGATTGAAAAAAACATAAAATAGCATTAATGGTGGCTTAAAACACCTAAATCTTGATTTAATTTAATAATTTTACATGCAAATTCACTAAGAAAAGATAAGAAGGATGCTCACACATCAGAGGCTCATCAGTTGTACTTGCAGTTCAAGCCATCAATCGTTGCGCAGTTGATGAGCGGATAATTTATACGCTTTTTGGCATTGTTTTTAGTATGTTTTTAGTATATTTTAGTTAGTTTTTATTACATTTTTATTAGTTTTTAGTTAAAATTCACTTTTCTGGGCTTTACTATGAGTTTGTGTATTTTTCTGTGATTTCAGGTATTTTCTGGCTGAAATTGAGAGACCTGAGCAAAAATCTGATTTAGAGGCTGAAAAGGACTGCAGATGCTGTTGGATTCTGACCTCCCTGCACTCAAAGTGGATTTTCTGGAGCTACAGAAGCTCAATTGTCGCGCTCTTAATTGCGTTGGAAAGTAGATATCCTGGGCTTTCCAGAAATGTATAATAGTTTATACTTTGCCTGAGATTTGATGGCCCAAACCGGCGTTGCAAATCAGCTTCAGAATTCCCGGCGTTTAACGCCGGAACTGGCACAAAAATTGGAGTTAAACGCCCAAACTGGCACAAAAGCTGACGTTTAACTCCAGAAAAAGTCTCTACACATGAAAGCTTCAATGCTCAGCCCAAGCATACACCAAGTGGACCCCGAAAGTGGATTTTTACGTCATTTACTCATTTCTGTATACCCTAGGTTACTAGCTCACTATTAATAGGACCTTTTGATATTATATCTGTACCTTATGACACATTACACGTTTCTTATTGTATCTTCTATGGCATGAGTCTCTAAACCCCATGGTTGGGGGTGAGGAGCTCTACTGTATCTTGATGGATTAATGCAATTACTACTGTTTTTTATTCAATCACGCTTGCTTCTATTCTAAGATATCACTTGTTCCTAAACTTGATGAATGTGATGATCCGTGACACTCATCATCATTCTCACCTATGAACGTGTGCCTGACAACCACCTCCGTTCTACCTTAGATTGAGTAGATATCTCTTGGATTTCTTAATCAGAATCTTCGTGGTATAAGCTAGAATTGATGGTGGCATTCAAGAGAATCTGGAAGGTCTAAACCTTGTCTGTGGTATTCTGAGTAGGATTCAAGGATTGAATGACTGTGACGAGCTTCAAACTCCTGAAGGCTGGGCGCTAGTGACAGATGCAAAAGAATCACTGGATTCTATTCCAACATGATTGAGAACCGACAGATGAATAGTCGTGCTGTGACAGAGCGCATTGAACATTTTCACTGAGAGGATGGGAGGTAGCCATTGACAACAGTGAAACCCTACATACAGCTTGCCATGGAAGGAGTCTTGAGTGCATGAAGAAGAAGACAATAGGAAAGCAGAGATTTAGAAGATAGAGCATCTCCAAAACCTCAACCTGTTCTCCATTACTGCAAAACAAGTACTTATTTCATGTTCTTTTACTTTTCACAATTAAACCTTATAATTATTGATATCCTGACTAAGAGTTACAAGATAACCATAGCTTGCTTCAAGCCGACAATCTCCGTGGGATCGACCCTTACTCACGTAAGGTATTACTTGGACGACCCAGTGCACTTGCTGGTTAGTTGTGTGGAATTGCAAAAGTGTGATTGCAATTTCGTGCACCAAGTTTTTGGCGCCGTTACCGGGGATTGTTCGAGTTTGGACAACTGACGGTTTATCTTGTTGCTTAGATTCGGACTGTTTTATTTTTGTTGGTTTAGAGTCTTTTATTTGAGTTTAGTTTCATATTTTAAGTTTGGTGTCAATTGCATGCCTTTGTTTTCTTTTATTTTTTTTTTCGAATTTGCATGTCCTTAGTCCTTTCTTGATCCTTAAAAATTCTAAGTTTAGTGTCTTCTTTGTGTTTTCCTTTAAATTTTCGAAAATTTGTGTTTGATTTTCTAAAAATTTTAAGTTTGGTGTCATTTTGTTGTTTTTCTCTCTCCTCATTTCAAAAATCAAATCTTTTTCAAAATAATTTTCAATCATATCTTTTCAATTGCTAATTCCAAAATCTTTTTAATTAACTAATTGATTCAGTTTTCAATTTTCTTTGATCTTATTTTCTTTTAGTTTTCGAAATTTTATTCTATTCTCCATTTATTTTATTTTATTTTTTTTCGGTCACCTTTAAAAAAAATTTACTTTACTTGTGAATCCATATCATATTCCCTTTCTCCATCATGGACCTAAGTGGAATTGAGCAGTCCAGAAGGACTCTGGGGTCATATGCTAACCCCATTACAGCTGCATATGGGAGTAGCATCTGTATACCTCCCATTAAAGCAAGCAGCTTTGAGCTAAATCCTCAACTCATTATCATGGTGCAGCAAAATTGCCAGTATTCTGGTCTTCCACAGGAAAAACCTACTGAGTTTCTGGCACAATTCTTACAAATTGCTGACACAGTACGTGATAAAGAGGTGGATCAGGATGTCTACAGATTATTACTGTTTCCATTTGCTGTAAAAGATCAAGCTAAGAGGTGGTTGAATAACCAACCCAAAGCAAGCATAAAAACATGGAGACAGTTATCAGACAAATTCCTGAATCAATTTTACCCTCCAAAAAGGATGACACAGCTAAGGCTGGACATCCAAGGCTTTAAATAAGAGGATAATGAATCCCTTTATAATGCCTGGGAGAGGTATAGAGGTATGCTAAGAAAATGCCCCTCTGAAATATTTTCAGAGTGGGTACAGTTAGACATCTTTTACTATGGGCTTACAGAAAAAGCTCAGATATCTCTAGACCACTCAGCTGGTGGATCTATACATATGAGGAAGACGATTGAAGAGGCTCAAGAACTCATAGATACTGTTGCTAGAAATCAACATTTGTACTCTAGCAGTGAGCCCTCTACAAAAGAAGAAGCTATGGCAGTAGCTACTGATCCTAATCCTCAAGAACAGATTGTTGAGCTTAATCAGCAATTACTCCTGATGACAAAACAGTTGGCAGAATTTAAAGAGATGCTCTAAGAAACTAAAATTGCCAACAAGAACATAGAATCACAGTTGAATCAAACAAAACAGCAGTTATCTAAATAGATAACAGAAGAATGCCAAGCAGTTCAACTGAGGAGTGGGAAGACATTGAATAACACTGCTCAAAGTAGCAAAAAGCCAAGAAAGGAACTGTTGACAGAGGATAACCAAACCACGGCTCAAAATCCCTCTGAGGATAGTAAGAGCCCAGAGAGGAATACTCCTGGCATTCAAACACCAGAAAAGGGGGAAAAGCTGGCGTTAAACGCCCATTTCTTGCCCAATTCTGGCGTTCAAACGCCAGAAAAGAGAGAAAAGTTGGCGTTAAACGCCCATTCCTCACCTAATCCTGGCGTTCAAACGCCAATGAGGAATCAGACACCTGAGAGTGCTAAGAGTAACCCCTCTAAAAAGGCTTCTCCAACCACCTCTGTAAGGAATAAACCTGCAGCAACTAAGGTTGAAAAATATAAAGCCAAGATGCCTTATCCTCAGAAACTCCGCCAAGCAGAATAGGATAAGCAATTTGCTCGCTTTGCAGACTATCTAAGAACTCTTGAAATAAAGATTCCGTTTGCAGAGGCACTTGAGCAAATACCCCCTTATGCTAAGTTCATGAAAGAGATCTTAAGTCATAAGAAGGATTGGAGAGAAACTGAAAAAGTGTTTCTCACTGAAGAATGCAGTGCAGTCATTCTGAAAAGCTTACCAGAAAAGCTTCAAGATCCAGGAAGCTTTATGATACCATGCACATTAGAAGGTGCTTGCACCAAGACATCCCTATGTGACCTTGGAGCAAGCATCAATCTAATACCTGCATCCACTATCAGAAAGCTTGGGTTGACTGACGAGGTCAAACCAACCCGGATATGTCTCCAACTTGCTGATGGCTCCATTAAATATCCATCAGGCATAATTGAGGACATGATTGTCAAAGTTGGGCCATTCGCCTTTCAAACTGACTTTGTAGTGCTGGAAATGGAGGAGCACAAGAGTGCAACTCTCATTCTAGGAAGACCTTTCCTAGCAACTAGACAAACTCTTATTGATGTACAAAAAGGGGAAGTAACCCTGAAAGTCAATGATGATGAGTTCAAGTTGAATGCTGTCAAAGCTATGCAGCATCCAGACAAATTAAATGACAGCATGAGCACTGATATTATTGACTCTTTGGTGGAAGAGATCAATATGACTGAAAGTCTAGATTCAGAGCTAGAGGACATCTTCAAGGATGTTCAGCCTGATCAGGAAGAACCAGAGAAAATAAAAGAATTTTTGAAAATTCCTCAGGAAGAGGATAAGCCTCCCAAACCTGATCTCAAACCACTACCACCATCCCTGAAGTATGCCTTTCTGGGAGAGGGTGACACTTTTCCAGTGATCATAAGCTCTGCTTTAAATTCATAGGAAGAAAAAGCACTAATTCAAGTGCTAAGGACACACAAGACAGCTCTTGGATGGTCCATAAGTGATCTTAAGGGTATTAGCCCAGCAAGATGCATGCACAAGATCCTATTGGAGGATAATGCCAAACCAGTGGTTCAACCACAAAGGCGGCTAAATCCAACCATGAAGGAGGTGGTGCAGAAAGAGGTCACTAAATTACTAGAGGCTGGGATTATTTATCCTATTTCTGATAGCCCTTGGGTGAGCCCTGTCCAAGTTGTCCCCAAGAAGGGAAGCATGACAGTGGTTCATAATGAAAAAAATGAATTGGTTCCTACAAGAACAGTTACAGGGTGGCGTATGTGTATTGACTACAGAAGGCTCAATACAGATACCAGAAAGGATCATTTTCCTTTACCATTCATAGACCAAATGCTAGAAAGACTAGCTGGTCATGATTATTACTGCTTTTTGGATGGCTATTCAGGTTACAACCAAATTGCAGTAGATCCTCAGGACCAAGAGAAAACAGCATTCACTTGCCCTTCTGGCGTGTTTGCCTACAGGAGAATGCCTTTTGGTCTATGTAATGCTCCTACAACTTTTCAGAGATGCATGTTATCCATCTTCTCTGATATGGTGGAGAAATTCCTGGAAGTCTTCATGGATGACTTCTCAGTATATGGAGACTCATTCAACTCTTGTCTTAACCATCTAGCATTTGTCCTGAAAAGGTGCCAAGAGACTAACCTGGTCTTAAACTGGGAGAAATGTCACTTTATGGTGACTGAAGGAATTGTCCTCTGGTACAAAATTTCAAACAAGGGAATAGAGGTGGATAAAGCAAAAGTAGAGGTAATTGAAAAATTACCACCACCTGCCAATGTTAAGGCAATCAGAAGCTTTCTGGGGCATGCAGGATTCTACAGAAGGTTTATAAAAGATTTTTCAAAAATTGCAAAACCTCTAAGCAACCTGTTAGGTGCTGACACACCATTTGTGTTTGACACACAGTGTCTGTAGGCGTTTGAGACCCTGAAAGCCAAGCTGGTCACAGCACCAGTCATCTCTACACCAGACTGGACATTACCATTCGAACTAACGTGTGATGCCAGTGACCATGCCATTGGTGCAGTGTTGGGACAGAGGCATAACAAGCTTCTGCACGTCATTTATTATGCCAGCCGTGTTCTAAATGACGCACAGAAGAATTACACAACCACAGAAAAAGAGTTACTTGCAGTGGTCTATGCCATTGACAAGTTTAGATCCTATTTAGTAGGATCAAAGGTGATTGTGTACACTGACCATGCTGCTCTTAAGTACTTACTCACAAAGCAGGATTCAAAACCCAGGCTCATAAGATGGGTGTTGCTTCTGCAAGAGTTTGATATAGAAATAAGAGACAAAAAAGGGATAGAAAACCAAGTAACTGATCATCTGTCCTAAATAGAACCAGTAGCTGGGGTGTCCCTCCCTTCTACTGAGATCTCTGATACCTTCCCAGATGAGCAATTCTTTGCCATTCAGGAAGCTCCATGGTTTGCAGACATTGCAAATTATAAAGCTGTGAGGTTCATACCCCAGGAGTACAACAGGGTGCAAAGAAAGAAATTAATTTCAGATGCCAAGTACTACCTATGGGATGAGCCATATCTCTTTAAGAGATGTGCATACGGAATGATCCGCAGATGTGTACCTAGAGAGGAAGCACAAAGGATCCTGTGGCATTGCCATGGATCACAGTATGGGGGACATTTCGGAAGTGAGCGAACGGCCACTAAAGTCCTCCAATGTGGCTTCTACTGGCCTACTCTCTATAGAGATGCCCGAGAGTTTGTGCGTAGCTGTGACAGTTGCCAAAGAGCTGGTAACTTACCTCATGGTTATGCCATGCCTCAACAAGGGATCCTAGAGATTGAATTATTTGATGTATGGGGTATTGACTTTATGGGTCCGTTCCCACCATCATACTCAAACACTTATATTCTGGTGGCAGTGGACTATGTATCTAAATGGGTAGAAGCAATTGCTACACCCACTAATGATACTAAGACCGTGCTGAAATTCCTCCAGAAACACATCTTCAGTAGATTTGGTGTTCCCAGAGTACTAATCAGTGATGGGGGCACTCATTTTTGCAATAAACAATTGTACTCTGCTATGGTCTGATATGGAATTAGCGACAAAGTAGTAACTCCGTATCATCCACAGACAAATGGGCAAGCTGAAGTCTCTAACAGAGAGCTAAAAAGAATCCTAGAATGGACTGTAATTGCCCGTAGAAAGGATTGGGCAAAGAGCTTGGATGATGCTCTGTGGGCATACAGAACAGCATTCAAGACTCCTATAGGAACCTCTCCATACCAACTTGTGTATGGCAAGGCCTGTCATCTGCCCGTGGAACTGGAACATAAAGCCTACTGGACAACCAGATTCCTAAACCTGGATGCTAAGTTAGCTGGTGAAAAAAGATTACTCCAGCTAAATGAGCTAGATGAATTTAGACTCAGTGCCTTTGAAAATGCAAAAATTTATAAGGAAAAGGCAAAGAAGTGGCATGACAAGCAGTTGTCATCTAGAGTCTTTGAGCCAGGACAAAAAGTTCTGCTCTTCAACTCTAGGTTCAGACTATTCCCAGGAAAACTTAAATCCCGGTGGAGGGGTCCATATGTGATTACAGGAGTGTCACCATATGGATATGTTGAGCTTCAGGATATTGATTCTGACAAAAAGTTCATTGTTAATGGACAGAGGATCAAACATTATCTTGAAAGCAATTTTGAGCAAGAATGCTCAAAACTGAGGCTTGAATGATTCTCAGTGAAGGTCCAGCTAAAGACAATAAAGAAGCGCTTGCTGGGAGGCAACCTAGTCATTAGCAGGTTATCTGTTTTGTTTAATAAAAGTTTGATACATATTCTCAAAGGGCGATCATCAAAATTGAAGGAATTCACAGAGTTACAGAAGGATTCAGTGCAAAAAGCAGAGAAAAGGAGCTTGCTGGCGAAAAAACGCCAGTAAGGGGTACTCTGGGCGTTAAACGCCAGAATGGGCACCATTCTGGGAGTTTAACGCCAGGTGTGCAGCATCCTGGGCGTTTAGCAAAACGCCCAGTGATGAAGGGGTTTCTGGCGTTTAACGCCAGCCAGGGTACCTGGCTGGGCGTTAAACGCCCAAATTGGCCAACATTTGGGCGTTAAACGCCAGAATGGATACCATTCTGGGCATTTAACGCCAGATAGGTTGGGGACAGAGATTTTGCTTTCCACTTCAAATTTTTTCAAACTTTCCTGTTTTGATCCATAATTTTCTACATAAACACATTTCAAACTTTCATCATTCACCTTCAAATTTTCAAAATTAAAATCATTCTTCAAATCTCTTTCAAATCCTTTCCAAATCTTCTTCAAAAACTCAAATATCTCTCAAATTCTTTCTATATCTTCTCAAATTTCCTTCAAAATTTTCGAAATCTCTCCCCCTCCCTTATAAATACACGTTTGGCCATTCTCCTTTCCCCACCATTCGAATTTGCTCTCCTCCTCTCTCTCCTCTTTCCTTTCTTTTTTGCTTGAGGACAAGCAAACTGATGAGCGGATAATTTGTATACTTTTTGGCATTGTTTTTAGTATGTTTTTAGTATCTTTTAGTTAGTTTTTAGTATATTTTTATTAATTTTTAATTAAAATTCACTTTTCTGGACTTTACTATGAGTTTGTGTGTTTTTCTGTGATTTCAGGTATTTTCTGACTGAAATTGAAGGTTCTGAGCAAAAATCTGATCCAGAGACTGAAAAGGACTGTAGATGCTGTTGGATTCTGACCTCCCTGCACTCGAAGTGGATTTTCTGGAGCTACAGAAGCCCAATTGGCGCGCTCTCAACGGCATTGGAAAGTAGACATCCAGGGCTTTCCAGCAATATATAATAGTCCATACTTTGTCCAAGATTTGATGGCCCAAACCCGCGTTGCAATCCGGCCTCAGAAATTCCAGCGTTAAACGCCGGAACTGGATTAAAAGTTGGAGTTAAACGCCCAAACTGGCACCAAAGCTGGCGTTTAACTCCAGAAAAGGTCTCTACACGAATTTCCTTGATTGCTCAGCCCAAGCACACACCAAGTGGGCCAGGAAGAGGATTTTTCTGTCATTTACTCATTTCTGTAAACCTTAGGAGACTAGTTTACTACATATAGGACCTTTTTACATTGTAATCAGCACCGAATACTACTCTAAGACATTGTACACGTTTCTTCCACAGTATGAGTCTCTAAACCCCATGGTTGGGGGTGAGGAGCTCTGCTGTGTCTTGATGGATTAATGCAATTACTACTGTTTCTTATTCAATCATGCTTGCTTCCATTCTAAGATAACACTTGTTCTTAATCCGGATGAATGTGATGATCCGTGACAATCATCATCATTCTCAACCATGAACACGTGCCTGACAAGCACCTCTGTTCTATCTTAGATTGAGTAGTTATCTCTTGGATTCTTCGGAGTCTTCGTGGTATAGGCAGGACCTGATGGCAGCATTCAAGAGAATCCGGAAGGTCTAAACCTTGTCTGTGGTATTCTGAGTAGGATTCAATGATTGAATGACTGTGACGTGCTTCAAACCTGTAATCTACTGGGCGTTAGTGACAGACGCAAAAGAGTGATTCTATTCCGGTAGAGGAGGGAACCAAACCGTGATTGGCGGCACTGTGACAGAGTGCTCTGCATTAGCTTTCACTGCGCGGATGGGAGGTAGCTGCTGACAACAGTGAGACCCTACACGAGCTTGCCATGGAAGGAGACATGCGTGTTTGATGAAGAAGACAGTAGGAAAGCAGAGATTCGGAAGATGGAGCATCTCCAAACCTCAACCCATTCTCCATTACTGCAGTACAAGTAACTATTACATGTTCTTTTGCTTCTTACAATCAATCCTGATACTTTCTAATCTCCTAACTAAGATTCACAAGATAACCATAGCTTGCTTCAAGCCGACAATCTCCGTGGGATCGACCCTTGCTCACGCAAGGTATTACTTGGACGACCCAGTGCACTTGCTGGTTAGTTGTGCGGGATTGCAAAAGTGTTATTGCAATTTCGTGCACCAAGTTTTTGGCGCCGTTGCCGGGGATTGTTCGAGTTTGGACAACTAACGGTTCATTTTGTTGCTTAGATTAGGACTGTTTTCTTTTTGGTGGTTTAGAGTCTTTTAGTTGAGTCTAGTTCATATTCTAAGTTTGGTGTCAATTGCATGCTTTTTGTTTTTCTTTTAAATTTTCGAAATTTTCTTGTTCTTAGTCCCTTTTTGATTCTTAAAAGTTCTAAGTTTGGTGTCCTCTTTGTGTTTTTCTCTTTAAAATTTTCGAAAATATTAGTGTTTGATTTTCTAAAATTTTAAGTTTGGTGTCTTTTTGTGTTTTTCTCTTTCCTCTTTTTAAAAATCAAATCTTTTTCATAAAAATTTTTCAATCATATCTTCTTAATTGCTGTCTTCAAAATCTTTTTCTTTACTAATTGATTCAGTTCTCAACTTGCTCTGATCTTATTTTATTTTTTATTTTCGAAATTTTATTTTATTTCCCTTTTAATTTTCGAAATTTTTATTTTAAATTTCTTTTTATTTTAATTTTTTTTTCGGTTATTTCAACATAAAAATAAAAATAAACAAAATTCATCTCTTTGCAATTATTCTCATTTCCCTTTTGTCTATTATGGACTCAAGTGGAATTAACCAGTCCAAAAGGACTCTGGGGTCCTATGCCAACCCCAGTACAGCTGCATATGGGAGTAGCATCTGTATACCTCCCATCAAAGCAAGCAGCTTTGAGCTAAACCCTCAACTCATTATCATAGTGCAGCAAAATTGCCAGTATTCCGGTCTTCCAGAGGAAGAACCTACTGAGTTTCTGGCACAGTTCCTACAAATTGCTGACACAATACATGATAAAGAGGTAGATCAGGATGTCTACAGACTGTTACTGTTTCCGTTTGCTGTAAAAGATCAAGCAAAAAGGTGGTTAAATAACCAACCTACAGCAAGCATAAAGACATGGAAACAGTTATCAGAAAAATTCCTGAATCATTTTTACCCTCCAAAAAGGATGACCCAGCTAAGGCTGGACATCCAAGGCTTTAAGCAAGAGGATAATGAATCCCTTTATGATGCCTGGGAGAGGTATAGAGGTATGCTAAGAAAATGTCCCTCTGAAATGTTTTCAGAGTGGGTACAATTAGACATTTTCTACTATGGGCTTACAGAAAAAGCTCAGATGTCTTTAGACCACTCAGCTGGTGGATCTATACACATGAGAAAAACAATTGAAGAAGCTCAAGAGCTTATAGACACTGTTGCTAGAAACCAATACTTGTATTCTAGCAATGAGCTCGTTCCAAAGGAGGAGGTCATGGCATTAATCACTGATCCTAATCCTCAGGAACAGATGAATGAGCTCAGTCAACAATTGCTCCTGATGACAGAACAGTTAGCAGAATTTAAAGAAATGCTCCATGATACTAAGGTTGCTAACAAGAGCATAGAACTGCAGTTGAATCAAGCAAAACAGTAAATATCTAAACAAATAACAGAAGAATGTCAAGCAGTTCAACTGAGGAGTGGGAAAACACTGAAAGCCACTGCTCAAAAGAGCAAGAAGTCAATTAAGGAACAGTTGACAGAGGATGACCAAGCCACTGTTCAAAATCCCTCTGAGGACATTGAGAGCCCAGAGAGGAATATTGGCGTTCAAACGCCAGAAAGGGAAGGGAACTTGGCGTTAAACGCCCATTCCTTGCCCAGTTCTGGCATTCAAACGCCAGAAAAGGGGGAAAAGCTGGCGTTTAACGCCCAAATTCCTCCCAATCCTGGCGTTCAAACGCCCAAGGAGAATCAGGCACCTGAGGGTCCTGATGATTACTCCCCTAACAAGGCTTCTTCAACCATTTCTGTAAGGAATAAACCTGCAGCATCTAAGGTTGAAGAATATCAAGCCAAGATGCCTTATCCTCAGAAACTCCGCAAAGCGGAACAGGATAAGCAATTTGCCCGCTTTGCAGACTATTTAAGGACTCTTGAAATAAAGATTCCTTTTGCAGAGGCACTTGAGCAAATACCTTCTTATGCTAAGTTCATGAAAGAGATCTTAAGTCATAAGAAGGATTGGAGAGAAACTGAAAAAGTGTTTCTCACTGAAGAATGCAGTGCAGTCATTCTAAAAAGCTTACCAGAAAAGCTTCAAGATCCTGGAAGCTTTCTGATACCATGCACATTGGAAGGCACTTACACCAGGGTGGCCTTATGTGATCTTGGAGCAAGTATTAATTTAATACCTGCATCCACTATCAGAAAGCTTGGGTTGATTGGAGAAGTCAAACCAACCAGGATATGCCTCCAACTTGCTGATGGTTCCATTAAACACCCATCAGGCATAATAGAGGACATGATTGTCAAGGTTGGACCATTTGCCTTTCCAACTGACTTTGTGGTGCTGGAAATGGAGGAGCATAAAAATGCAACTCTCATTCTAGGAAGACCTTTCCTAGCAACTGGACGAACTCTCATTGATGTACAAAAGGGAGAAGTAACCTTGAGAGTCAATGAGGATGAGTTCAAGTTGAATGCTGTAAAAGCAATGCAGCATCCAGACACACCAGAGGACTGCATGGGCGCTGACATTATTGACTCTCTGGTAGAAGAGATCAATATGGCTGAAAGCCTAGAATCAGAGCTTGAGGACATCTTTAAAGATGCTCAAACTGATCAGGAAGCGCCAGAGGAGGCAATGGAATTTTCGAAAATTCCTCAGGAGGAAGATAAGCCTCCTAAGCCTGAACTCAAACCATTACCATCATCCCTGAAATATGCATTTCTGGGAGAGGGTGACACTTTTCCAGTGATTATAAGCTCTGCCTTAAATTCACAGGAAGAGGAAGCACTAATTAAAGTGCTAAGGACACACAAGACAGCTCTTGGGTGGTCCATAAGTGATCTTAAGGCATTAGCCCAGCCAGATGCATGCACAAGATCCTATTGGAGGATAATGCCAAACCAGTGGTTCAACCACAAAGGAGGCTAAATCCTGCCATGAAGGAGGTGGTGCAGAAAGAGGTCACTAAATTACTGGAGGCTGGGATTATTTATCCTATTTCTGATAGCCCCTGGGTGAGCCCTGTCCAAGTTGTTCCCAAAAAGGGAGGCATGACAGTGGTTCATAATGAAAAAATGAACTGGTTCCTACAAGGACAGTCACAGGGTGGCGCATGTGTATTGACTACAGAAGACTCAATACAGCCACCAGAAAGGATCATTTTCCTTTACCATTCATAGACCAAATGCTAGAAAGACTAGCTGGTCATGATTACTACTGCTTTTTGGATGGCTATTCAGGCTACAACCAAATTGCAGTAGACCCTCAGGACCAAGAGAAAACAGCATTCACCTGCCCTTCAGGCGTGTTTGCCTACAGGAGAATGCCTTTTGGTCTGTGCAATGCACCTGCAACCTTTCAGAGGTGCATGCTCTCTATCTTCTCAGATATGGTAGAGAAATTTCTGGAAGTCTTCATGGATGACTTTTCAGTATATGGAGACTCATTTGGCTCCTGTCTTAACCACTTATCACTTGTCCTGAAAAGATGCCAAGAGACTAACCTGGTTTTAAACTGGGAGAAATGTCACTTTATGGTGACTGAAGGAATTGTCCTTGGGCACAAAATTTCAAGCAGGGGAATAGAGGTGGATAAGGCAAAGGTAGAGGTAATTGAAAAATTACCACCACCTGCCAATGTTAAGGCAATCAGAAGCTTTCTGGGGCATGCAGGATTCTACAGAAGGTTTATTAAGGATTTTTCGAAAATTGCTAAACCTCTGAGTAACCTGTTAGCTGCTGACACCCATTTGTGTTTGATACACAGTGTCTGCAGGCATTTGAGACCCTGAAAGCTAAGTTGGTCACAGCACCAGTAATCTCTGCACCAGATTGGGCATTACCATTTGAACTAATGTGTGATGCCAGTGATCATGCCATTGGTGCAGTGTTGGGGCAGAGGCATAATAAACTTCTGCATGTCATTTATTATGCTAGTCGTGTTCTAAATGATGCACAGAAGAACTACACAACCACAGAAAAAGAATTACTTGCAGTGGTCTATGCCATTGACAAGTTTAGATCCTACTTAGTGGGGTCAAAGGTGATTGTGTACACTGACCATGCTGCTCTTAAATACTTACTCACAAAGCAGGATTCAAAACCCAGGCTTATCAGATGGGTGTTGCTTCTGCAAGAGTTTATAGAAATAAGAGACAGAAAAGGGACAGAATCAGGTAGCTGATCATCTGTCCAGAATAGAGCCAGTAGTTGGGGCGTCCCTCCCTTCTACTGAGATCTCTGAGACTTTCCCAGATGAGCAACTCTTTGCCATTCAGGAAGCTCCATGGTTTGCAGATATTGCAAACTATAAAGCTGTGAGGTTCATACCCAAAGAGTACAGTCATGTGCAGAGAAAGAAACTAATTTCAGATGCCAAGTACTACCTTTGGGATGAACCATATCTCTTTAAGAGATGTGCTGACGGAGTGATCCGCAGGTGTGTACCCAGAGAAGAAGCACGAAGATCCTATGGCACTGCCATGGATCACAGTATGGAGGACATTTTGGAAGTGAGCGAACAGCCACTAAAGTTCTCCAGTGCGGCTTCTACTGGCCTACTCTCTACAAAGATTCCCGAGAGTTTGTGCGTAACTGTGACAGTTGCCAAAGAGCTGGTAACCTGCCTCATGGATATGCCATGCCTCAACAAGGGATATTAGAGATAGAGCTGTTTGATGTATGGGGAATTGACTTCATGGGGCCATTCCCACCATCATACTCAAACACTTACATTCTGGTGGCAGTGGACTATGTATCTAAGTGGGTAGAAGCAATTGCTACACCCACTAATGATACCAAGACTGTGCTGAAATTCCTCCAGAAAAACATTTTCAGCAGGTTTGGCGTCCCCAGAGTGCTAATCAGTGATGGAGGCACTCATTTCATCAATAAACAGCTATACTCTGCTATGGTTAGATATGGAATCAGCCATAAAGTGGCAACTCCATATCATCCACAGACAAATGGGCAAGCTGAGGTCTCTAACAGAGAACTAAAAAGAATCCTAGAACGGACTGTGATGTCCCGAAGAAAGGATTGGGCAAAGAGCTTGGATGATGCTCTGTGGGCATACAGAACAGCATTCAAGACTCCTATAGGCACCTCTCCATACCAATTGGTGTATGGGAAGGCCTGCCATTTGCCTGTGGAACTGGAACATAAAGCCTACTGGGCAACCAGATTCCTAAACATGGATGCACAGTTAGCTGGTGAGAAAAGACTGCTCCAGCTAAATGAGCTAGAGGAGTTCAGACTCAATGCCTTTGAAAATGCTAAAATCTATAAGGAAAAGGCAAAGAAATGGCATGACAAGAGATTGTCAAACAGAGTCTTTGAGCCAGGACAAAAAGTTCTGCTCTTCAACTCTAGGCTCAGACTGTTTCCAGGAAAACTCAAATCCCGTTGGAGGGGTCCATATGTGATTACAAAAGTGTCACCATATGGATATGTTGAGCTTCAGGATATTGATTCTGACAGTAAGTTCATTGTTAATGGACAGAGGATCAAGCACTATCTTGAAGGAAATTTTGAGCAGGAATGCTCAACACTGAGACTTGAGTGATTCTCATGAAAGTCCAGCTAAAGACAGTAAAGAAGCGCTTGCTGGGAGGCAACCCAGTCATTAGAAAGGTGTATGATTAGTTCTTACAGAGGCAAGTATCAAAAAATGAAGGAATTCACAGAGTTACAGAAGGATTCAGCTCAAAAAGCAGAGAAAATGAGCTTACTGGCGAAAAAACGCCAGTAAGGAGCATTTTGGGCGTTAAACGCCAGAATGGGCACCATTCTGGGCGTTTAACGCCAGGAATGGTACCTTTCTGGGCGTTAAACGCCAGAATGGGCACCATTCTGGGCGTTTAACGCCAGGTGTGCAGCATCACTGGGCGTTCAGAAAAACGCCCAGTGAGGAAGGTTTTCTGGCGTTTAACGCCAGCCAGGGTACCTGGCTGGGCGTTAAACGCCCAAAAAGGGTAACAATTGGGCGTTAAACGCCAGAATGGGTGCCATTCTGGGCGTTTAACGCCAGCTTGGTGGGGGACCACTTTTTCGTTTTCAACTCAATTTTTTTTCAAACTTTCCTTTTCTTACCCAATCTTTTCTACATAAATGCACTTCAACCTTTCATCATTCACTTTCAAATCTTCACAAATCAAAACCATTCTTCAAATCTATTTCAAAATAATCTCAAATCTTCTTCAAAAACTCACCCTTTTTCTCAAATTTTTTTAAAATCTTTTCAAATTTCCTTTCAAATCTCTCTTTTTTCGAAATCTCTCCCCCCACTCTATAAAGGAACGTCCCTCACCCTTCCTTCCTCACACCATTCGAATTTCCTCTCTCTCTCTCTTCTCTTCTTTCTTTTCTTTTTGCTTGAGGACAAGCAAAACCTCTAAGTTTGGTGTGCTTTTCCGTGATCACTAAGCCAAGATCATGGCTCCTAAGGGAAAACAAACCAACTCAAGAGGAAAGAAAGAGACTAATCCAAAGAATACTTGGAATGAAGAGAAGTTCTTAACCAAAGAACATGAAGACCATTATCACAAAATAATGGGTTTGAGATCAGTGATCCCGGAAGTTAAATTTGATCTGAAAGAAGATGAATATCCGGAGATCCAAGAGCAAATTCGAAACAGGGGTTGGGAAGTTCTGACCAATCCTGAGACAAAGGTTGGAAGGAACATGGTTCAGGAATTCTACTCAAATCTGTGGCTGACAGATAAGCAAAGAATGACTGGAACCGCTTACCATACCCACAAAACCATGGTCAGAGGGAAGTTATGTACTTCCATCTGGACCAAATAAGAGAAATCTTCAAACTACCTCAACTACAAGATGATCCTGACTCCTTCAAAAGGAGGATGGTGAGAGTAGATAAAGGGTTGGATCAAATCCTAGAGGACATATGCCTCCCTGGGACTAAGTGGATAACCAATTCAAAGGGTGTCCCAAACCAACTCAAGAGGGGAGACCTCAAGCCAATTGCAAGAGGTTGGCTAGATTTTATTGGGCGTTCCATATTGCCCACTAGCAACCGTTCTGAGGTCACCATCAAGAGAGCAGTGATGATTCATTGCATCATGCTTGGAAAAGAAGTGGAGGTTCATCATGTGATTGCTTGTGAGATCTACACAATAGCAAATAAGAACTCCACTGAGGCCAAACTAGCTTACCCAAGCTTGATTTCCAAGCTCTGTAAAGAGGCTGGGGTGAAGATGGGGGTAGATGAGTTCATACCCATTGAACACCCAATCACCAAGAAGTCAATGGAAGGACAAGTGCAAGACAACTCCATCAAGAGGAGGGCGCAGGAATTCCTCCCTGAATTCCCAAGAATTGACTACTGGTCCAGCCTAGAAGCATCTATTAACAAGCTGCAAGAGACTATGGAGCAACTGAAGGAAGAACAGCAGAATCAGAACTGCATGCTCTGCAAATTGCTGAAGGAGCAAGAGAAGCAGGGGCGTGAGATTCAAGAGATGAAACGCCAAAAGCTCTCCTCTCAAGCTGAGGGAGCATCCACTTCTCAAAATCAAGGTTGTTGAGTCCTAACTCTGTGAACACCTCTATCATTAGAAGCCTCTGTTTTTCGTTTTTCTTATTTTGTTTTCCATTCTTATTTTAATTTTTTTTATATCTATATTTGAGTCTTGTTCTTAGTTAATAATTAATAAAATTTAATTTTATGTCTTAAAGTTATGAATGTCCTATGAATCCATCACCTCTCTTAAAAGAAAAATGCTTTAATCACAAAAGAACAAGAAGTACAGGATTTCGAAATTTATCTCTGAAACTAGTTGAATTAGTTTGATGTGGTGACAATACTTTTTGTTTTCTGAATGAATGCTGAACAGTGCATATGTCTTTTGAATTTGTTGTTCTAAGAATGTTAAATTTGTTGGCTCTTGAAAGAATGAGGAGAAAGAGAACTGTTATTGAGGATCTGAAAAATCATCAATTTGATTCTTGAAGCAAGAAAAAGCAGTGAAAAAAAAAAGAAAAAAAAAAAAAGAAAGAAAAGAAAAAGAAAAGGAATAAAGTGGTGATCCAAAGCAGTAAGAGTGTGCTTAAGAACCCTGGACACCTCTGATTGGGGACTTTAGCAAAGCTGAGTCACAATCCAAAAGGTTCACCCAATTATGTGTCTGTGGCATGTATGTATCCGGTGGTAATACTGGAAGACAGAGTGCTTTGGGCCACAGCCAAGACTCATACACTGGCTATGTTCAAGAATCAATATACTTAACTAGGAGAATCATAACATTATCTGAGTTCTGAGTTCTTATAGATGCTAATCATTCTGAACTTCAAAGGATAGAGTGAGGTGCCAAAACTGTTCGGAGACAAAAAGCTACTAGTCCCGCTCATCTAATTGGAGCTATGTTTCTTTGATATTTTGGAGTCTATAGTATATTCTCTTCTTTTTATCCTATTTTGATTTTCAGTTGCTTGGGGACAAGCAACAATTTAAGTTTGGTGTTGTGATGAGCGGATAATTTGTATACTTTTTGGCATTGTTTTTAGTATGTTTTTAGTATCTTTTAGTTAGTTTTTAGTATATTTTATTAATTTTTAATTAAAATTCACTTTTCTGGACTTTACTATGAGTTTGTGTGTTTTTCTGTGATTTCAGGTATTTTCTGACTGAAATTGAAGGTTCTGAGCAAAAATCTGATCCAGAGACTGAAAAGGACTGTAGATGCTGTTGGATTCTGACCTCCCTGCACTCGAAGTGGATTTTCTGGAGCTACAGAAGCCCAATTGGCGCGCTCTCAACGGCATTGGAAAGTAGACATCCAGGGCTTTCCAGCAATATATAATAGTCCATACTTTGTCCAAGATTTGATGGCCCAAACCCGCGTTGCAATCCGGCCTCAGAAATTCCAGCGTTAAACGCCGGAACTGGATTAAAAGTTGGAGTTAAACGCCCAAACTGGCACCAAAGCTGGCGTTTAACTCCAGAAAAGGTCTCTACACGAATTTCCTTGATTGCTCAGCCCAAGCACACACCAAGTGGGCCAGGAAGAGGATTTTTCTGTCATTTACTCATTTCTGTAAACCTTAGGAGACTAGTTTACTACATATAGGACCTTTTACATTGTAATCAGCACCGAATACTACTCTAAGACATTGTACACGTTTCTTCCACAGTATGAGTCTCTAAACCCCATGGTTGGGGGTGAGGAGCTCTGCTGTGTCTTGATGGATTAATGCAATTACTGTTTCTTATTCAATCATGCTTGCTTCCATTCTAAGATAACACTTGTTCTTAATCCGGATGAATGTGATGATCCGTGACAATCATCATCATTCTCAACCATGAACACGTGCCTGACAAGCACCTCTGTTCTATCTTAGATTGAGTAGTTATCTCTTGGATTCTTCGGAGTCTTCGTGGTATAGGCAGGACCTGATGGCAGCATTCAAGAGAATCCGGAAGGTCTAAACCTTGTCTGTGGTATTCTGAGTAGGATTCAATGATTGAATGACTGTGACGTGCTTCAAACCTGTAATCTACTGGGCGTTAGTGACAGACGCAAAAGAGTGATTCTATTCCGGTAGAGGAGGGAACCAAACCGGTGATTGGCGGCACTGTGACAGAGTGCTCTGCATTAGCTTTCACTGCGCGGATGGGAGGTAGCTGCTGACAACAGTGAGACCCTACACGAGCTTGCCATGGAAGGAGACATGCGTGTTTGATGAAGAAGACAGTAGGAAAGCAGAGATTCGGAAGATGGAGCATCTCCAAACCTCAACCCATTCTCCATTACTGCAGTACAAGTAACTATTACATGTTCTTTTGCTTCTTACAATCAATCCTGATACTTTCTAATCTCCTAACTAAGATTCACAAGATAACCATAGCTTGCTTCAAGCCGACAATCTCCGTGGGATCGACCCTTGCTCACGCAAGGTATTACTTGGACGACCCAGTGCACTTGCTGGTTAGTTGTGCGGGATTGCAAAAGTGTTATTGCAATTTCGTGCACCATAAACCTCTAAGTTTGGTGTGTTTTTCCGTGATCACTAAGCTAAGGCTCATCAAGATCATGGCTCCCAATGGAAAACAAACCAATTCAAGAGGCAAGAAAGAGAATGCTCCAAAGGACCTTTGAAGTCAAGAGAGGTTCTTAACCAAAGAACATGCAGACCATTACCACAAAATAATGGGTCTAAGGTCAGTGATCCCGGAAGTTAAATTTAATCTAAAAGAAGATAAATATCCGGAGATCCAAGAGCAAATTCGAAACAGAGGATGGGAAGTTCTAACCAACCCTGAGACAAAGGTTGGAAGAAACATGGTTCAGGAATTCTACTCAAATTTGTGGCTGACAGATAAGCAGAGAATGACTGGAACCGCTTTTCATACCTACAGAACCATGGTCAGAGGGAGAATTATTTACTTCCATCTGGACAAAATAAGAGAGGTCTTCAAATTGCCTCAACTACAAGATGATCATGAATCCTTTAATAGGAGAATGGTGAGAGTAGATAAGGGGTTGGATCAAGTTCTAGAGGACATATGCCTCCCTGGAACCAAGTGGATGACCAATTCAAAAGGTGTCCCAAACCAACTCAAGAGGGGAGATCTCAAACCAGTTGCAAGAGGCTGGTTGGACTTCATAGGGCGTTCTATCTTGCCCACTAGTAACCGTTCTGAGGTTACTATCAAGAGAGCAGTGATGATTCATTGCATCATGCTGGAAAAAGAAGTGGAGATTCATCATCTGATTGCTTGTGAGATTTACACAATTGCAAACAAGAACTCCACTGAAGCCAAATTGGCTTATCCAAGCTTAATCTCTTTGCTATGTAAAGATGCTGGGGTGAGGATGGGAGTAGATGAATTCATCCCAATTGAGCACCCAATCACCAAGAGGTCAATGGAAGGACAAATGCAAGATAACTCTATCAAAAGGAGGGCGCAGGAGTTCTTCCCTGAACTTCCTGAAATTGACTACTGGACTCGCCTAGAAGCATCTGTTGCCAAGCTGCAAGAAGCTATAGAACAAATTAAGGAAGAACAGTGATGAGCGGATAATTTATACGCTTTTTTGGCATAGTTTTTACATAGTTTTTAATAAGTTTAAGCTACTTTTAGGGATGTTTTCATTAGTTTTTATGTTAAATTCACATTTCTGGACTTTACTATGAGTTTGTGTGTTTTTCTGTGATTTCAGGGAAATTCTGACTGAAATTGAGGGATTTGAGCAAAACTCTGAAAAAGGCTGACAAAAGGACTGCTGATGCTGTTGGATTCTGACCTCCCTGCACTCGAAATGGATTTTCTGGAGCTACAGAACTCCAAATGGCGCGCTCTCAACGGCGTTGGAAAGTAGACATCCAGGGCTTTCCAGCAATATATAATAGTCCATGCTTTATTCGAAGATTGACGACGTAACTTGGCGTTAAACGCCAAGTTCATGCTGCTGTCTGGAGTAAAACGCCAGAAAAACGTCATGATTCGGAGTTAAACGCCCAAAACACGTCATAACCTGAAGTTTGACGCCAAGAAATGCCTCTACAGGGATTGATCAAGCTCAGCCCAAGCACACCAAGTGGGCCCCGGAAGTGGATTTATGCATCAATTACTTACTCATGTAAACCCTAGTAGCTAGTCTAGTATATATAGGACACTTATCTATTGTATTAGACATCTTTTGACCACTTTAAACTCTTTATTCATTCGGTCACTTGATCATGGAGAGGGCTGGCCATTCGGCCATGCCTGAACCTTTTGCTTATGTATTTTCAACGGTGGAGTTTCTGCACACCATAGATTAAGGGTGTGGAGCTCTGCGTACCTCAAAGATTAATGAAGTTCTATTTTCTTTTATTCAATTCCTCTTTTATTCTTATTCCAAGATATTCATTCGTACCCAGGAACATGATGATGTGATGAGTTAATAACCCTCATCATCATTCTCACTGATGAACGCGCGTGATTGACACCACTTACGTTCTACTGCAACACAAGCTTGAATGTGTATCTCTTAGATTCCCCAACAGAATCTTCGTGGTATAAGCTAGATGGATGGCAGCATTTATGAGGATCCGGAAAGTCCAACCTTGTCTGTGGTGTTCCGAGTAGGATCCTGGGAATCCGGAAAGTCTAACCTTGTCTGTGGTATTCCGAGTAGGATTCCGGTAATGAATGACTGTGACGTGCTTCAAACTTGCAACCTGCTGGGCGTCAGTGACAGACGCAAAAGAGGATTCTATTCCAGTAGGAAGCGGGAACCAACCGGTGATTGGCCGTACTGTGACAGAGTGCGTGAGCATTAGCTTTCACTGCGGATGGGATGTAGCCATCAGCCATGGGTGATGCCTCCAGACTGGTTTAGCTGTGCGAGTGACAGCCGCATAGGATATTTCCCCGAGAGGAATGAAAGTAGCCACAGTTGATGGTGAACCCCTATACAAAGCTTGCCATGGAAGGAGTAAGAAGGATTGAATAGAAGGAATAGAGCAGGCGTCCGAGAGCTCTACAGTATCTCCATTCAGCTTATCTGAAATCCTACCCATGAATCTACATAAGTATTTCTATCTCTTTTATTATTTATTTTCTTATTTCTATTTTCGAAACCCATAAATCAATATTAATCTCTGAGATTTACAAGGTGACCATAGCTTGCTTCATACCAACAATCTCTGTGGATTCGACCCTTACTCACGTAAGGTTATTACTTGGACGACCCAGTACACTTGCTGGTTAGTTGAACGGAGTTGTGACTTCAAATAAGGACAATTATTGAATAAATCCATACAAAGACAAACAACTTGAAAAGAATAGTGATCACAATTTCGTCCACCAAGTTTTTGGCGCCGTTGCCGGGGATTGTTCGAGTATGGACAACTGACGGTTCATCTTGTTGCTCAGATTAGGTAATTTTCTTTTCAAAAATCTTTTTCAAAATTTTTCTTTTTATTTTTCGTTTTTCAAAACTTAATTTTCGAAAATAATTAATAAAAATACAAAAAAAATTAGAAAATCATAAAAATAAAAAAAAAATATTTTGTGTTCTTGTTTGAATCCTATGTTAATTTTTAAGTTTGGTGTCAATTGCATGCCTTTAAAATTTTTCTTGCATTTTTCGAAAATCCATTGCATTCATAGTGTTCTTCATGATCTTCAAGTTGTTCTTGACAAGTCTTCTTGTTTGATCTTGATGATTTTTTGTTTTGTGTTGTTTGTTGTTTTTCATGTGCATTTTTTGTTTGTTAGAGTTCATGCATTAAAAATTTCTAAGTTTGGTGTCTTGCATGTTTTCTTTGCATTAAAAATTTTTCAAAATCATGTTCTTGATGTTCATCATGATCTTCATAGTGTTCTTGGTGTTCATCTTGACATTCATAGCATTCTTGCATGCATCTTGTGTCTTGATCCAAAATTTTCATGTTTTGGGTCATTTTTGTGTTTTTCTTTAAAAATTTAAAAATCAAAAATATCTTTTCCTTATTTCCCTCCAAAATTTCGAAATTTTGGGTTGACTTGGTCAAAAATTTTCAAAATTAGTTGTTTCTTACAAGTCAAGTCAAAATTTCAATTTTAAAAATCTTATCTTTTCAAAATCTTTTTCATAAATCATATCTTTTTCATTTTTTTTATTATTTTCGAGAATTTCAAAAAAATTATTTTTCAAAAATCTTTTTCTTATCTTTATATCATATTTTCAGAAATTAGCTAACAATTAATGTGATTGGTTCAAAAATTTGAAGTTTGTTACTTTCTTGTTAAGAAAGGTTCAAACTTTAAATTCTAGAATCTTATCTTGTAGTTTCTTGTTAGTGAAGTCATTTTAAAAATTAAATCTTTTTCAAAATATCTTTTTCTTAAAAATTTTTTTCTTATCTTTTTATCTTAGCCTTTTCAAAATTTTTATTTTCCAAAATTATATCTTTTTCAAGAATTTGATTTCAAAATATCTTATCTAACTTACTATCTTCCTATCTTTTTCAATTTTGATTTTCAAATCTTTTTCAATCAACTAACTAACTTGTTGTTTGTTTCTTATCTTTTTCAAAACCACCTAACTACTTCTCTCTCTTCTATTTTCGAAAATGTCTCCCTCTTTTTTCAAAAATTCTTTTTAATTAACTAATTGTTTCAAATTTTAATTTTAATTACAATTTACCTTTAATTTTCGAAAATTACTAACCCCTTTTTTCAAAATTATTTTCGAAAATCCCTTTCTCTTTTCTTCTTCTTTTTAATTATTTAATTACTAACACTTCTCTTCACCTCTCTTCATCCAAAAATCCGAATCCATCCTTCTTCATTCTTCTACCCCTTTCTTTTTCTACTAACATAAAGGAATCTCTATACTGTGACATAGAGGATTCCTCTTTCTTTTCTTGTTTTCTTCTCTTTCATATGAGCAGGAACAAGGATAAAGGCACTCTTGTTGAAGTTGATCCAGAACCTGAAAGGACTCTGAAGAAAAGATTAAGAGAAGCTAAATTACAACAATCCAAAAACATCTTTAAGAGAAACAACCTTTCAGAAATTTTCGAACAAGAGAAAGAGATGGCAGAAGAAAATAATAATAATAATGCAAGGAGAATGCTTGGAGACTTCACAAAGCCAACGTCCAAATTTGATGGAAGAAGCATCTCCATTCCTGCCATTGGAGCCAATAACTTTGAGCTTAAGCCTCAACTAGTTGCTTTAATGCAACAAAACTGCAAGTTTTATGGACTTCCATCTGAAGATCCTTACCAGTTTTTAACTGAGTTCTTGCAGATCTGTGACACTGTAAAGACAAATGGAGTTAATCCTGAAGTCTACAGACTCTTGCTTTTCCCTTTTGCTGTAAGAGACAGAGCTAGAGTATGGTTGGATTCACAACCCAAGGATAGCCTGGACTCATGGATAAGCTGGTCACTGCCTTCTTGGATAAGTTCTTTCCTCCTCAAAAGCTGAGCAAGCTGAGAGTGGATGTTCAAACCTTCAAACAAAAAGATGGTGAATCCCTCTATGAAGCTTGGAAAAGATACAAGCAGCTGACCAAAAGATGTCCATCTGACATGTTTTCAGAATGGACCATATTAGATATATTCTATTATGGTCTCTCTGAATTTTCGAAAATGTCATTGGACCATTCTGCAGGTGGATCTATTCACCTGAAGAAAACGCCTGAAGAGGCTCAAGAACTCATTGACATGGTTGCAAACAACCAGTTCATGTACACTTCTGAGAGGAATTCGGTCAACAATGGCATACCTCAGAAGAAAGGAGTTCTTGAAATTGATGCTCTGAATGCCATATTGGCTCAGAACAAAGTGTTGACTCAACAGGTCAACATGATCTCTCAAAATCTGAATGGATTGCAACATGCATCCAACAATACTAGAGAGGCAGCTTCTGAAGAAGCTTATGATCCTGAAAACCCTGCCATGGCAGAGGTTAATTACTTAGGTGAACCTTATGGAAACACCTATAACTCATCATGGAGAAATCATCCAAATTTCTCCTGGAAGGATCAACAAAAACCTCAACAAGGTTTCAACAATGGTGGACGCAACAGGCTGAATAATAGTAAGCCATATCCATCATCTTCTCAGCAACAGACAGAGAACTCTGAACAAAATAATTCTAATTTAGCCAATATAGTCTCTGATCTGTCAAAAGCCACTTTCAGTTTCATGAATGAAACAAGATCCTCCATTAGAAATTTGGAGGCACAAGTGGGCCAGCTGAGTAAGAAAGTCATTGACACCCCTCCCAGTACTCTCCCAAGCAATACAGAAGAGAATCCAAAAGGAGAGTGCAAGGCCATTGAGTTAATCAAAGTGGCCGAATGCACCAAGGAGGAGGAGGACGAAAATCCCAGTGAGGAAGACCTCCTGGGACGTTCCTCAATCAAGAAGGAGTTTCCTATTAAGGATCCTGAGGAATATGAGGCTCATCTCGAGACCATAGAGATTCCTTTAAATCTCCTTCTGCCATTCATGAGCTCTGAAGAATATTCATCCTCTGAAGAGAATGAAGATGTGACTGAAGAGCAAGCTGCTCTATATTTAGGAGCTATCATGAAGCTGAATGCCAAGCTGTTTGGTAATGAGACCTGGGAAAGTGAACCTCCCGTGCTCATTAGTGAACTAGATACTTGGATTCAGAGAACTCTACCTCAAAAGAAACAAGATCCTGGCAAATTCCTAATACCTTGTACCATTGGCACTATGAGCTTTGAAAAAGCTCTATGTGATCTTGGGTCAGGGATAAATCTTATGCCACTCTCTGTAATGGAGAAGCTAGGAATCATTGAGGTACAACCTGCCTTGTTCTCATTACAATTGGCAGACAAGTCCATAAGACAAGCTTATGGAGTAGTGGAGGACGTGCTAGTAAGGGTTGAAGGCCTTTACGTCCCTACTGATTTCATAATCCTAGACACTAGGAAAAAAGATGATGAATGCATCATCCTAGGAAGACCTTTCCTAGCCACAGCAGGAGCTGTGATAGATGTCAACAGAGGTGAGTTAGTCCTTCAATTGAATGGGGACTACCTTGTGTTTCAGGAACATGGCCATCCCTCTGTGACAAAAGAGAGTAAGCATGAAGAACTTACTCTCAGTTCAGAGTCAAGAAGAGCCCACACAGTCAAACTCTAAGTTTGGTGTTGTGAAGCCACAACCAAACTCTAAGTTTGGTGTCCAAACCCCATATCCAAACTCTAAGTTTGGTGTTGGGAATATCACACTTAAGTTGACCTGATCACCTTGTGGCTCCATGAGAGCCACTGTCAAGCTATTGACATTAAAAAAGCGCTTGTTGGGAGGCAACCCAATTTTATTTATCTAATTTTATTTTATTTTGTTTCTTTGTTATTTTTGTGTTTAATTAGGTACATGATCATGAGGAGTCACGAAAAAATCAAAAAAAATTAAAAACAGAGCCAAAAACAGAAGAAAAAAATTTTTCACCCTGGAGGACGCACGGGCTGGCGTTCAACGCCCAGAAGGTGCATCTGGCCGGCGTTCAACGCCAGAACAGAGCACCATTCTGGCGCTGAACGCCCAAAACAAGCTACATCCTGGCGTTTAACGCCAGAATGCGCACACAGAGGACAATCTGGCGCTGAACGCCAGAAACAAGCTTGAAACTGGCGTTCAACGCCAGAAACAAGCATCACATGGGCGTTTAACGCCCAGAACATGCATCAATGGGCGTTTGAACGCCAGAATGATGCATAAAGGCATGTTACATGCCTATATGGTGAAGGAATGGTATTTGTTTTCACCTCAGGATCTGTGGACCCCACAGGATCCTCACCTCAGGATCTGTGGACCCCACAGGATCCCCACCTACCATATTCCCACCTTCCCTTTTAATCCTAATCACACTCTCTTAATCCAAATCTCATTCTCAATATCACACTTCCCAAAAACCTTCACCAATCACCTCAACTCCTCTTCCCAATTACCCCATTCACCATTCACATCAACCTCCTCTTCCCCATACACCCCACCTACCTCCATAAAAATTCAAATTCACTTTCCCACCCATTCCCACCCAAATTGGCCGAACCTATACCCTCCCCCATCCCTATAAATACCCTTCAATTCTCCTTCATTTTCACACAACACAACCCCACATTCTCCTACATAGCCGAACCCTCTCTTCTCCCTCTCCACCATATTTTCTCCTTCTTCTTCTACTCTTCTTTTCTTTTTTTGCTCGAGGACGAGCAAATTTTAAGTTTGGTGTGGTAAAAAGCCTAAGCTTTTTGTTTTTCATTCACCATCAATGGCACCCAAGACCGGAGTTTCCTCAAGAAAAGGGAAAGGGAAAGCAAAAGCTTCCACATCCGAGTCATGGGAGAAGGAGAGATTTATCTCCAAAAGCCATCAAGACCACTTCTATGATGTTGTGGCAAAGAAGAAAGTGATCCCTGAGGTCCCTTTCAAACTCAAGAAGAATGAGTATCCGGAAATCCGACATGAAATCCAAAGAAGAGGTTGGGAAGTCCTAGCCAACCCCATGCAACAAGTCGGATTATTGATGGTTCAAGAGTTCTATGCCAATGCATGGATCACTAGGAACCATGACCAAAGTATGAACCCAAGCCCAAAGAATTATCTCACAATGGTTAGGGGGAAATACTTGGATTTTAGTCCGGAAAATGTGAGGTTGGCGTTTCACTTACCCATGATGCAAGGTGATGAACGCCCCTACACAAGAAGGGTCAACTTTAACCAAAGGTTGGACCAAGTCCTTATGGACATATGTGTGGAAGGCGCCCAATGGAGAGTAGACTCCAAAGGCAAGCCAGTCCAACTAAGAAGACTGGACCTCAAGCCTGTAGCTAGAGGATGGTTGGAGTTCATTCAAAGATCCATCATCCCTACAAGCAACCGATCTGAAGTTACTGTGGATCGGGCCATCATGGTTCATAGCATCATGATTGGTGAAGAAGTAGAGGTTCATGAAGTCATCTCCAATGAACTCTACAAAATAGCTGACAAGCCTTCATACATGGCACGGCTAGCCTTCCCCCACCTTATATGCCATCTATGTTACTCAGCTGGAGTTATCATAGAAGGAGATGTCTCCATTGAAGAAGACAAGCCCATTACCAAGAAAAAGATGGAGCAAACAAGGGAAGCGCCTCACGGCCTCCAAGAAGAACATGAGGAAGTGCATCATCAACAAATGCCTCAAGGAATGCACTTTCCTCCTAACAACTATTGGGAGCAACTCAACACCTCCTTAGAGGATTTGAGCCATAATGTTGAACAACTAAGGGTGGAACATCATGAACACGCCCTCACTCTCCAAGAAATAAGAGAAGATCAAAGAGCAATGAGGGAGGAGCAACAAAGGCAAGGAAGGGACATAGAAGAGTTGAAGAACATCATTGGTCCTTCAAGAAGAAGACGCCACTAAGGTGGATTCATTCCTTGTTCTTTATTTCTTTCTGTTTTCGGTTTTTAATGCTATGTTTATCTATGTTTTGTGTCTCTATTTCATGATCATTAGTGTGTAACCATGCCTTAAAGCTATGAATAAAATCCATTAGTCCTTCACCTCTCTTAAAAGAAAAATGTTTTAATTCAAAAGAACAAGAAGTACATAATTTTCGAAATTATTAGTGAATTTAGTTTAATTATATTGATGTGGTGGCAATAATTTTTGTTTTCTGAATGAATGATTGAACAATGCATATGTCTTTTGATCTTGTTGTTTATGAGTGTTTAAAATTGTTGGCTCTTGAAAGAATGAGGAACAAAGAAAAATGTTATTGATGATCTGAAAAACATCATGAAATTGATTCTTGAAGCAAGAAAAAAAAAAAAGAGGGCGAAAATTTTAAAGCAAGGATCCAAGGCTTTGAGCATCAATGGATAGGAGGGCCCAAGGAAATTAAATCCTGGCCTAAGCGGCTAAATCAAGCTGTCCCTAACCATGTGCTTGTGTCATGAAGGTCCAAGTGAAAAGCTTGAGACTGAGTGGTTAAAGTCGTGATCCAAAGCAAAGAGTGTGCTTAAGAGCTCTGGACACCACTAATTGGGGACTTTAGCAAAGCTAAGTCACAATCTGAAAAGGTTCACCCAGTTATGTGTCTGTGGCATTTGTGTATCCGGTGGTAATACTGGAAGACAAAATGCTTAGGGCCACAGCCAAGACTCATGAGTAGCTGTGTTCAAGAATCAACATGCTTAACTAAGAAAGTCAATAACACTATCCCAAATTCTAAATTCCCCCAGAGACGCCAATACCTCTAAACTACAAAGGAAAAAGTGAGATGCCAAAGCTGTTCAGAAGCAAAAAGCTACAAGTCCCGCTCATATAATTAAATTAATATTCATTGATATTTTGGACTTTATAGTATATTCTCTTCTTTTTATCCTATTTGATTTTCAGTTGCTTGGGGACAAGCAACAATTTAAGTTTGGTGTTGTGATGAGCGGATAATTTATACGCTTTTTGGCATAGTTTTTACATAGTTTTTAATAAGTTTAAGCTACTTTTAGGGATGTTTTCATTAGTTTTTATGTTAAATTCACATTTCTGGACTTTACTATGAGTTTGTGTGTTTTTCTGTGATTTCAGGGAAATTCTGACTGAAATTGAGGGATTTGAGCAAAACTCTGAAAAAGGCTGACAAAAGGACTGCTGATGCTGTTGGATTCTGACCTCCCTGCACTCGAAATGGATTTTCTGGAGCTACAGAACTCCAAATGGCGCGCTCTCAACGGCGTTGGAAAGTAGACATCCAGGGCTTTCCAGCAATATATAATAGTCCATGCTTTATTCGAAGATTGACGACGTAACTTGGCGTTAAACGCCAAGTTCATGCTGCTGTCTGGAGTAAAACGCCAGAAAAACGTCATGATTCGGAGTTAAACGCCCAAAACACGTCATAACCTGAAGTTTGACGCCAAGAAATGCCTCTACACGTGGATTGATCAAGCTCAGCCCAAGCACACACCAAGTGGGCCCCGGAAGTGGATTTATGCATCAATTACTTACTCATGTAAACCCTAGTAGCTAGTCTAGTATATATAGGACACTTATCTATTGTATTAGACATCTTTTGACCACTTTAAACTCTTTATTCATTCGGTCACTTGATCATGGAGAGGGCTGGTCATTCGGCCATGCCTGAACCTTTTGCTTATGTATTTTCAACGGTGGAGTTTCTGCACACCATAGATTAAGGGTGTGGAGCTCTGCTGTACCTCAAAGATTAATGAAGTTCTATTTTCTTTTATTCAATTCCTCTTTTATTCTTATTCCAAGATATTCATTCGTACCCAAGAACATGATGAATGTGATGAGTTAATAACCCTCATCATCATTCTCACTGATGAACGCGCGTGATTGACAACCACTTACGTTCTACATGCAACACAAGCTTGAATGTGTATCTCTTAGATTCCCCAACAGAATCTTCGTGGTATAAGCTAGATGGATGGTGGCATTTATGAGGATCCGGAAAGTCCAACCTTGTCTGTGGTGTTCCGAGTAGGATCCTGGGAATCCGGAAAGTCTAACCTTGTCTGTGGTATTCCGAGTAGGATTCCGGTAATGAATGACTGTGACGTGCTTCAAACTTGCAACCTGCTGGGCGTCAGTGACAGACGCAAGAGAGGGATTCTATTCCAGTAGGAAGCGGGAACCAACCGGTGATTGGCCGTACTGTGACAGAGTGCGTGAGCATTAGCTTTCACTGCGAGGATGGGATGTAGCCATCAGCCATGGGTGATGCCTCCAGACTGGTTAGCTGTGCGAGTGACAGCCGCATAGGATATTTCCCCGAGAGGAATGAAAGTAGCCACAGTTGATGGTGAACCCCTATACAAAGCTTGCCATGGAAAGGAGTAAGAAGGATTGAATAGAAAGAATAGGAGAGCAGGCGTCCGAGAGCTCTACAGTATCTCCATTCAGCTTATCTAAAATTCCTACCCATGAATCTACATAAGTATTTCTATCTCTTTTATTATTTATTTTCTTATTTCTATTTTCGAAACCCATAAATCAATATTTAATCCGCCTAACTGAGATTTACAAGGTGACCATAGCTTGCTTCATACCAACAATCTCTGTGGATTCGACCCTTACTCACGTAAGGTTATTACTTGGACGACCCAGTACACTTGCTGGTTAGTTGAACGGAGTTGTGACTTCAAATAAGGACAATTATTGAATAAATCCATACAAAGACAAACAACTTGAAAAGAATAGTGATCACAATTTCGTCCACCAAACAGCAGAATCAAAACTGCTTGCTCTGCAAATTGCTGAAGGGACAAGAGAAGCAGAGGCGTGAGCTACAGGAGCTGAAGCGCCAGAAGCTCTCCCTTGAAGGGTCAAATACCCCACAAGTTGAGGGAACATCCACTTCTCAAGATCAAGGTTGTTGAGTCCTAACTCTGTGATAATCTCTATCATTAGGAGTCTATTTTAGAGTCATTTAAAATTCTGTTTTCTATTACTATTAGTCTTATCTTATATCTATTTTTGAGTCTTGTTTTTAATTCATGATTAATAAAATTTAAGGTTCATGTCTTAAAGCTATAAATGTCCTATGAATCCATCACCTTTCTTAAATGAAAAATGCTCTAATCACAAAAGAACAAGAAGTACAGGATTTCAAATTCATCTCTGAAACTAGTTGAATTAGTTTGATGTGGTGACAATAATTTTTGTTTTCTGAATGAATGCTTGAACAGTGCATATGTCTTTTGAATTTGTTGATTAAAGAATGTTAAACTTGTTGGCTCTTGAAAGAATAATGGAAAAGGAGAAATGTTATTGAGGATCTGAAAAATCATCAAATTGATTCTTGAAGCAAGAAAAAGCAGTCAAAAAAAATTTAAGTGATCCAAGGCAAAAAGAGTGTGCTTAAGAACCCTGGACACCTCTGATTGGGGACTCTAGCAAAGCTGAGTCACAATCTGAAAAGATTCACCCAGTCATGTGTCTGTGGCATGAATGTATCCAGTGGTAATACTGGAAGACAGAGTGCTTTAGGCCACAGCCAAGACTCATAAAGTAGCTATGTTCAAGAATCATCATACTTAACTAGGAGAATCAATAACACTATCTGAGTTCTGAGTCCTATAGAGGCCAATCATTCTAAACTTCAAAGGATAAAGTGAGATGCCAAAACTGTTCAGAAGCAAAAAGCTACTAGTCCCGCTCATCTAATTGGAGCTAAGTTTCTTTGATATTTTGGAGTCTATAGTATATTCTCGTCATTTTATTCTATTTTGATTTTCAGTTGCTTGGGGACAAGCAACAATTTAAGTTTGGTGTTGTGATGAGCGGATAATTTATACTCTTTTTGGCATTGTTTTTAGTATGTTTTTAGTATATTTTAGTTAGTTTTTATTATATTTTTATTAGTTTTTAGTTAAAATTCACTTTTCTGGGCTTTACTATGAGTTTGTGTGTTTTTCTGTGATTTCAGGTATTTTCTGGCTGAAATTGAGGGACCTGAGCAAAAATCTGATTTAGAGGCTGAAAAGGACTGCAGATGCTGTTGGATTTTGACCTCCCTACACTCGAAGTGGATTTTCTGGAGCTACAGAAGCCCAATTGGCGCGCTCTGAATTGCGTTGGAAAGTAGACATCCTGGGCTTTCCAGCAATGTATAATAGTTCATACTTTGCCCGGGATTTGATGGCCCAAACTGGCGTTGCAAATCAGCTTCAGAATTCCCGGCGTTTAACGCCGGAACTGGTACAAAATTGGAGTTAAACGCCCAAACTGGCACAAAAGCTGGCGTTTAACTCTAGAAAAAGTCTCTACACATGAAAGCTTCAATGCTCAGCCCAAGCACACACCAAGTGGACCCCGGAAGTGGATTTTTACGTCATTTACTCATTTCTGTATACCCTAGGTTACTAGTTCACTATTAATAGGACCTTTTGATATTGTATCTGTACTTCATGACACATTACACGTTTCTTATTGTATCTTCTACGGCATGAGTCTCTAACCCCCATGGTTGGGGATGAGGAGCTCTGCTGTGTCTTGATGGATTAATGCAATTACTACTGTTTTTCATTCAATCACGCTTGCTTCTATTCTAAGATATCACTTGTTCCTAAACTTGATGAATGTGATGATCCGTGACACTCATCATCATTCTCACCTATGAACATGTGCCTGACAACCGCCTCCGTTCTACCTTAGATTGAGTAGATATCTCTTGGATTCCTTAATCAGAATCTTCGTGGTATAAGCTAGAATTGATGGCGGCATTCAAGAGAATCCGGAAGGTCTAAACCTTGTCTGTGGTATTCTGAGTAGGATTCAAGATTGAATGACTGTGACGAGCTTCAAACTCCTGAAGGCTGGGCGCTAGTGACAGACGCAAAAGAATCACTGGATTCTATTCCAACCTGATTGAGAACCGACAGATGAATAGCCGTGCTGTGACAGAGCGCGTTGAATATTTTCACTGAGAGGATGGGAGGTAGCCATTGACAACAGTGAAATTCTACATACAGCTTGCCATGGAAGGAGTCTTGCATGCATGAAGAAGAAGACAATAGGAAAGCAGAGATTCAGAAGATAGAGCATCTCCAAAACCTCAACATGTTCTCCATTACTGCAAAACAAGTACTTATTTCATGTTCTTTTACTTTTCACAATTAAACCTGATAATTATTGATATCCTGACTAAGAGTTACAAGATAACCATAGCTTGCTTCAAGCCGACAATCTCCGTGGGATCGACCCTTACTCACGTAAGGTATTACTTGGACGACCCAGTGCACTTGCTGGTTAGTTGTGCGAAATTGCAAAAGTGTGATTGCAATTTTGTGCACCAGCGGTACATGAAATGGTTCATTGATACGCGATGCTGGAGCTCTATTAGCTGAGGACGAAAATAGAGGAGCTCTATCACGTGATTGTTCACATGATATCTGAGCTCCTTTAATCTTGGATCCAACATTAAGGCAATATGAAATCATTTAGAATTATATTGAACAAAAAGAATTAATTTAGAATATTAATTGAATTCATAAACTAGTAAGTCTCAACAAAAAATTACAAAATGGCTCAATGATATAATTAAAGGCTATATAATTTTAACATAAGGTTATGTAAAGAAATGTTAACCACGAACACTTAGCGTAATCTCCTCAGTTTTGGAATTAGTTCCGACATCTTTCAGGGGTTTTCGTATAATGTTGTACCATGGTTTCCTAGGCATTTTTACAAACTTTGACAGAAAACTATATTACTAGACAAATATTAGCACAACAACAATTTAAAAAAACCATTAAAACACTTAGTAAATAAAAACTACAAAGCAATATAAGGGAAAAAAATATTTTCAAAAGCTTAACTCTTAAACACAATGGTTATTAAGGATTTCATATGCAGTATCACATTCTTTGAACATTAGTGAACATAATATGACGGTGGAATAGGATAAATAAAACTTGAGAACTTTTTATCATGATGTGCAAGCACAATATTTGCTACAGAAATGGCTGTGACCTCTCCATTTTCTTCATTAAAATATGCAATTTCTATTGCTAGAAACATATAATTTCGTAAAGTGAATGTTAGGTGTTGGTTGGAGGCTATATCAGGATTATCTTGTTATAACCAATACTTAAAAATGGTGAACGAATCTATCATGCGGGTTTGTTCTATAGGCATACCCTTAGAAACTTGTGTTAAACTGTACTTTGAATAATATATATTTTAAGTTCATATATGCTAACAAATTTGCTGCAGTAATGTTTGCTACGTTAACATTCAAATTTGTAAGAACTTCATGAATGGGGATCAATGTACGATGATAAATTTGGGTATGTTTCTATGACATGTGCATCTGAGAAGAGCTCTAAAGACATACTTGTCGAATTGAAGGTAAAAGAATAAATATCTAATATAAAAAGTAGATCAAATATTAACCGTGTATTTTACAAAAAAAAAACAACATGAACTATATATATTTTTTATTATGTAGACGTGCTTTACAAACAAGCATGTTGTTGAGTTAGATATTACATCACAAGAAAAAATAAAGTATATAGAATTGCAAATTACTAAGCTTCTTACTAAGAAATATCCCCAAACTACCAACAAGGGATATGGTAATTATTGTTTATTTGTGTTTAGTTTTAAAATTGTCTTAGCATATTGTCGTCCGTTTTTTTCCAAATTACTATCTAATAACTTGGGGGTTCTTAATTTTTTCTGGGTATACTTATTTTGTTCTATGCATGTTGATATTTTTAGTATTAGCTGAATATTCTAGCAAAATAGTTCTTGGCAGTCTAGATGGGAAAGAGTCTGATTCAAAAGACAATTTAGTTGATATCTCTTTCATTGGAATTGACATCTCCATATATTTTGATCTCAATAAAGTATTGGAAGAAGACAAAAAAACTTTAGAAGACCATCAAAGACAAGATTATATACATGCTATGAAAAGGTGCTTTAATCTGAACAAAAAACTATGGTATAGAGATGACATATCAAATATTGTAAGACGTAAGATGTGAAGGTCATATATTCTTGACAGAGTATTTTTCGCTACGTCAATACGATGTTGAAGAGAAATTTTGACCTTTTATTATAAGAGTTATATTATATTGATTCTCTTAATTTAATGGTTTGGGTCGCAGTTTTACATATTTATCTACTTTTAGAATTTATTGATTTAGGTTTAGTAAGGCATAACTTCGAAGAAGATTAACTTTAATTTATACTCGTTAGAACTTTATTTTAATTTTATAAATTCAGAGGTTGACTTTATTTTTTTCATTTATGTTTGAATACAAATTTAAATGATAATACAGTAAATGAGAAAGTCTTATTGGTAAATTTGTTCACATTAGTTAACATATATAATTTATTTAATTTATTAACTTTTTTTAATAAAACGAATCTAGAAATAGTGTTACCAGTTTAAGTAACAATGTTTAAACATATGTAGTTTAAACGCATTGAAATATGTATTTAAACGCATATTACGGCGGTTGAAAGAAAACCGTGACAAAAAGTAAAATAGTAAATCAAGTAACATATTACGGCGATTTTAGGAAAACTGCAGCTAAGTATAATGCTGATTGCAGCCCACTCTTAACTGCCGCGATATGCGCCGCAATGATTCATTTGGTACCGCAAAATTTTCGTCACTATCTGCAGGAATTATTGTAGTGAAAGATAGTTTTTTAAAAGTTGTAGTATTTAAGTTTGCTAAATTAAATTAAAAATGACTTTTAATAACACAAGTGACAAGTGCATTTAATAAAATAACTTTTAAAATTTAAAAATACTATGATAGACATTAATATAAGAATTAAATTTTCATGGATATTAATGTATATAAGGTTACATTAGACTTTTTAATTCTTATAAACACATAAGTCATCTTTAGAAAATTTCTACTACCTTAGGTACTTTCAAAAGCTCCCGTATCTTTTAAAAATTGTAAGTACAAGCACATAATCTTTTTTTTTTTCTATTTATAAGCATATACAAGCACCTCTTCAAAAAATTTTACTAAACTAAGTTCTAAAATAAAACTTTTTAAAGATGATTTGTACTTCTCAAAATTAAAAAATTTTATATAACTTCATACATGAATAATATCTAAATTTAATTCTTTTATATATATATATATAAAGTTATAGCTTATAAATAAGTTATTTTATATTTGATTTTTTAAGTCACAAAAGTACTTATTTTAAAACGAAAGTGATAAAAATTAAAGCTTTTTATTATAGAGAAAATTACTTTTTTCAATTTTTTCATAAACACTTTAAATAACTTTTTAAAAAATACAAATTAATTTAAAAAATTATACCAAATATTAATACTAAATTTTTTCTATAAATTAAATATTAAAAAAATTATTTATGGACCTATCTAAACTGATTTTTATTAATATTTATATTTATTAAAAATTATTTTTAATTTAATTTATTAAATATTAATAGTACAACTTTTAAAAAATAAAATTTTACCGCACTAAACCTAAGTCTTTCACAAACGCAGTTCTGACCCAGGCTATTTTCATAGCAAATTTGAGACACACTAATTTAATTATTTCGCTAAACATAAATTCGGAGTAAAATTTTTGTGATGAACTTCCGTGTTTCTAATAGTGAAACTAATATTCAAGTCGATATTTTACTGTCTTATATAAAAAACTATACATGTATTAGAAAAACTACGATTTTCTTACTATTTTTCCTTTCATTATTAAATAAGATTTTATTTCTTAATTAAAAGTCACTAAATACAGAATTATACTTTTTTCTAACTTTTATTTTTTGTCCAATTAAAGTTTAATTTACTAATCACTAATTTATTAATCAGCATACACAAACTGAGAAATGATACATTTTTATATTAAACATACGTATAATAAAATCTTATTCTATTAATTAAAGTTGGCTAGCTACATAGACTAATTAAATGACGATTCGCAGTAAAGTTTTCATGGCAAACTCCATTAAATATAAATATATTAGAAAAACTATGAATTTTTATTTTTTTATTATTAAATAAGATTTTATCTGTTAATGAAAAACCATTTATATATTAAAGGAAAAATATTTCTTATGAATTGAAATATAAATTATTTGTATCATGTACTACATGCCATAATTGTTTAGATTTATTAGTTTTATTTATTTTTCATTAGTTTTGTTCATCTTGATACTAAAGCAAGACTCTTTGGTTTAAGGGAAAATTTTCAAGCAAAAAACTTTCTAAATTTGCTATCCTCTTTGTTTATCACAGGAAAACCACTCTTTGCGCCCCTTGTATATGTTAAAACTTGTAACCATTCAACTAGTCAAACTTTAATTATTTATCAATTATTAAATGTCATTAATGCTATAATACCACACCAATTTAATTGTTTTGAACATATGATTATAAATATGAAAAATGCAATGCATTCATTTAATTTTCATCAAGCAGTTTTACCTATAAAAAGCCTAATTTGATGTACGAGAATATATATCAAACAGAAGTAAAAAGTAATCAGGCGTGTCTAAACTCTAAACTCTAAAATTTTCGCTTTGTTTTTTGTAGATCCTTATCATTTTCAATAATAATAATGTCCGACACCTTTTACAACTTCCGTAGACAAGGTTTGTTTAACTATGGGCAATATCGTTCTCTTAACAATAATCACCAAAATCCTATTTCATGTAGAATATGCAACCAAGTTTTTCATAGTTTTCAAGCACTCATAATCCATTCTGAATCTCATTTATTAACTCGAGAAAATAACATTCATAGGGGAACACAATCATTTGCACCAAACCTTGTCAATTCTCAAAGAGAACGTTTGATTCCTAGTCATCATAGAAGATTGGTTGCTAATTCTTTTCAACCAAGATTAATAAGAGCTAGCCCATATCCTTATGCTACTCGAGCCGCAATGTCACGGCCGCCGTCGTCAACAATTTGGCCGTGCAATTTTCCTCCCGAGCTTAGGCCATCTTCTAACTTAAGCTATCTAACGGAAATGACAAGGCTGCCATCATCATCAACTCCACTCATCCACCAAGTGGAGGAGATAATAGAAGTTTCAACAGTTGATGGAACTAAGGCATTCATCGACAAGCTCAACAAACCTATTGTCAAGAATCATTTTGTCAATATCATTAACTTAAATGACCCTGCATTGGACCTGGAATTAAATCTCTAAAGTCTCAAGGATTTATTCATTCATTTATTAGTTTGGTTTTGAGAAATTAAAACAATTGTTTGGTTAACCGTTTATAGAAACTTTTGATACAATGGTCACCATCAATTAGAGTTATATAATAGAGTATCTTTGTTTTTTCCAGTGATGTTATAATTTACATTATGCATGAATTTACAGTAAGTGATTTATTTAATTTATGTTTTGAAATTATTTTATATATATCAAAAGCTATCAATCATTTTGTATTTGTATATATACATAGTGTTTCATACATTTTTCCAAAAAAATAATCAGCCAAGAGAATAATCAATGAATTTATCATGATAGAAACTTTTAGAAACACGCTAGTTATAGTCGATTTTTTCCAACGATCGTTATCGTCGAATTTAGAGTAGTTTTTTATTGATAACTAACGAAATTTGTTTCCGATAGTAAATTATTACCATCAGATTACAATTTTCAACACTAAAAATAACACAAAATTACGGTGCAAAAACTTACCATTAAATTTTGTTTGAAAAAATCTTAAGGTAAAGTATTTAATTGAAACACATCATTTCACGTTGTTATTGTTGTGATGCACCATTTCTGGCAAGCAAGTTGCCATCGCACTATCGTCATTGTGATGCATTTAAAATTGAATGGTGACTAGTTTTATTATACATTCAATGTAGACAAAGAACTTGAAGCATAGGACAGATGACATGAAGGCTTCAAGCACCTCCACACTATTTTTCCAAAAAAAATAATTAGCAGCCAGCAAAATAATCAACGAATTTATCATAATAGCAGATATTATTAAAAATGCGCTTGTTATAGCCAGGTTATTCCGACGATCATTATCATTGAATTTAGCATAGATTTTTCTGACGATAACCAATGAAATTCATTTTTGGTAAATTATTGTTGCCAAATTATATTTTTCAACGTAAAAAATGACACAAAATCATGGCGTAAAAATTTACCATTAAATTTTTCTTGAAAAAATCTTAGGATAAGGTATTTAATTGAAATACATTATTTCGCGTTGTTGTTGTGATGCGCCACCTCTGCTAAACAAGTTGTTGTCATACCGTCGTCATTTTGACGCATTAAAAATTAAATTGTGACTTGTTTTATTATTCATTCTATGTAGGTAAAGGACTTGAAGCATGAGTCAGATGACATTGAAGGATACAGGCACCTCCACACCATTTTGCCAAAAAAATAATTAGTAACGAGCAAAATAATCAGTAAATTTATCATATTAGAAACTATTAGAAATACATTAGTTATACTCGGGCTATTCTAACGATCGTTATTGTCAAATTTAGGAAAGATTTTTCTGACGATAATTTATGAAATTTATTTTTGGTAAATTATTATTGTATCAGATTATAATTTTAACCACCAAGAATGATATAAAATTATAACGCAAAAACTTATCACTAAATTTTGCTTGAAAAAATCTTACGGCAAAGTATTTAATTAAAACATATCATTTCACGTTGTTGTGATGTGCCACGTCTGCCAAACAAGTTGCTATCACACCATTGTTATTGTAACTCATTTAAAAGTGAATTGTGATTTGTTTTATTATTCATTCTTGTAGGAAAAAAACTTGAAGCATAAGTCAGATGACATTGAAGGTTTCAAGCACCTTCACACCTTTTTTTCCAAAAAAATAATTAGCAGCTAGCAGAATAATCAATAAATTTATCATAATAAAAACTATTACAAATGTGCTAGTTATAGATGGGTTATTCTGACGATCGTTATCGTTGAATTTAGCATAGGTTTTTTTAACAATAGCCAATGAAATTCATTTTTGGTAAATTATTACTGCCAGATTACATTTTTCAACGTAAAAATGACAAAAAATTATGGCGTAAAGTTTACCATTAAATTTTTCTTGAAAAAATCTTAGGGTAAGGTATTTAATTGAAATACATTATTTCACATTGTTATTGTGATGCACCACCTCTGCTAAGCAAGTTGTTGTCACACCCCTCGTCATTGTAACTTGTTTTATTATTCATTCTATGTAGGTTAAGGACTTGAAGCATAAGTCAGATGACACTAATGGCTTCAGGCACCTCCAGAGCATTTTTCCAAAAAAAAATAATGAGTAGCGAGCAAAATAATCGATAAATTTATCATATTAGAAACTATTAGAAATACGTTAGTTATAGTTGAGTTATTCCAACGATCGTTATTGTCAAATTTAGAATAAATTTTTCTGATGATAACTAATGAAATGTATTTTTGATAAATTATTACCATTAGATTGTAATTTTGAACGCCAAAGATGATATAAAATTATAACGCAAAAACTTATCACTAAATTTTGCTTGGAAAAATCTTACGACAAAGTATTTAATTAAAACACATCATTTCACGTTGTTGTGACGCGCGACTTCTACCAAACAAGTTGCTAACACACTATTGTCATTGTGACACATTTAAAAATGAATTGTGAATTGTTTTATTATTCATTCTTGTAGACAAAAGACTTGAAGCATAAGCCATATAACATTGAAGGCTTCAGGCACCTCCACACCATTTTTCCAAAAATATAATTACCAACCAACAAAATAATCAATGAATTTATCATAATAGAAACTATTAAAAATGCGACAGTTATAGACAGATTATTTCAACGATCGTTATCGTCGAATTTATCATAGGTTTTTCTAACGATAACCAATGAAATTCATTCTTGGTAAATTATTATCGCCAGATTTATTTTTTAACGTAAAAAATGACACAAAATTATGTCGTAAAAATTTACCATTAAATTTTGCTTGAAAAAATATTAAGGTAAGGTATTTAATTGAAAAACATTATTTCACGTTGTTGTTGTGATGCGCCACCTCTACTAAGCAAGTTGATGTCACGCCGTCGTCATTGTGACGTATTTAAAATTAAATTGTGACATGTTTTATTATTCATTCTATGTAGGTATAGGACTTGAAGCATAAGTTTGATGACATTAAAGGCTTCAGGCACTTCCATACCATTTTTTCCAAAAAAAATTAATTAGCAGCCAGCAAAATAATCAATAAATTTATTATATTAGAAATACGTTAGTTATAGTTGGGTTATTCCGATGATTGTTATTGTCAAATTTAGCATAGATTTTTCTAACGATAATTTATGAAATTTATTTATGGTAAATTATTATCGTCAGATTATAATTTTCAACACCAAGGATGATATAAAAGTATAACGCAAAAAGTTATCACTAAATTTGCTTGGAAAAATCTTACGATGAAGTATTTAATTAAAATACATCATTTCACGTTGATGCGATGCGCCATTTCTGCCAAACAAGTTGCTATGACAACATTATCATTGTGACGTATTTAAAAATTAATTGTGATTTGTTTTGCTATTCATTCTTGTCAAAAAAATACTTGAAGCATAAGTCAGATGACATCAAAGGTTTCAGGCACTTCCACACCATTTTTCAAAAAAATTAATTAGCAGCTAGCAGAATAATTAATGATTTTATCATAATAAAAACTATTAGAAATGCGCTAGTTATAGTCGGGTTATTCCAACGATCGTTATCGTTGAATTTACCATAGGTTTTTTTTTACGATAACCAATGAAATTCATTTTTGTACTATTAAATACTTGACTTTTACTAACATTTAAAAAATGTTACCAAATCATATTAAAATGTTACCTAGGTAAATTAGTAACATTTTAACAAATGTTAAATATACTCTATGTTACTAAAGAGTTTTACTAACATTTTTCTAAAGATTTGACAATATTTAGTAAAAATGTTACCAAAGATATTCTATAGTAATATTATGAGAAATGTTACAATAGACCATTTATGATAACATTTAGAAAAATGTTACAATTGATATCTTTTGTAACACTTGAAAAAATATTATCATAGATAATTTTTGTAATACTTAGAAAAATGTTACCATAGATAATTTTTATAACACTTAAAAAATGCTACCATAGATATTTTTTGTAACACTTAAAAGAACGTTACCATAAATATTTTTTGTAACATTTAGAAAAATGTTACCATAGATATTTTTTGTAACATTTAAAAAGATATTATCATAAATATTTCTTTTAACACTTAGAAAATGTTACAATAAATCTTTAGTAATATTTTTTAGTTATATTATTTATTATTTTATATTATACACAATATAAATATACTAAAATTAATTACTACAACATGAAATATTTCATTAAATTCACAAATTCACAAAATAAAATTTTTATAGCCTCTTTCATTAATCAGTAATCATTGTACAAATTTCTCTCTTTCATTAAATTCACAAATTCACAAATTCATCTCAATATTATAAGCACACCATATTTTCTTATGCTGGACATGCTTCATTTTTTCAATTTCAAGTCAAGGACCTCTAGAGTAAGAGAAGAATAAAGAGTGTACAAAAAGATAATAACTATTTTAAGGCATCAATACCAATATTTCCATAATAAATCTCAATATGATTATTACTATAAAGCATGAATTATAAATGTTATTTTAACTTCTTCAATTTTTGGTATAAATATACCTGCTTCTTTTTAGGAGAAAGAATCACATTTTTCTCCCTTATTTGAGGTAATGACTTAGCATGAGAGTTAGAAACACCTTCTGTTATAGTAGATGATTCTAAAATATTTCCACTATCTGACTTTAATTTACTTGGAACCTAAAATATAAGAAAATAAAATATTATTAGACCACCCAAAATATAAATGATGTTGATTTACTATGACTTTTGAGGGAGCAATTAATATACATCTGTGCATAATAATACATATGCATAGAGCTGCAAAGTGCAAATGCTTTATGTGTGTGCATGCATCTATTTATTTCATATTATAGCTAAAATCAATAATTTTAAACAAACTTTAACTTATTTTCAGGCATTATGTTTTAGCCAAAAAATGACAAAATCAGAGTATCATACACAAATATGTTACTTGACATAACTTTCACTACCAATAATCAAATATTCTTCTTAAAGTCTATTTCAATCTTTTAAATTCTCCAGAAAAACAAGACTTATTTATCCCTTGACCATAATATAATTGGGGAATATAAATGCACGACTTTGTCTATGCAATCCATGTTTTTTGGGTCTTGGTAATAAAAGTATTAGAAGGAAATAGAGTACAAAGACCATGAAAGATACGAATCTAAAGCCATTGTAGTATTCTATGACCATGCCAATGCTTCTCCTTCTCCACCTCAACCACATATAAGAGAAAATTCCGCTACGAAAGGCACTATTTTTTTCCATCTACAAATTATAGTAAAATTTGAGGTAGGTTTCACAGAGTGATTTATGGAGAGAGAAGAAAATGAGAGAAAAAATGGGATAACATAATGAGTTTTGATCATTGGCATATGGTACTAAAGGTGTTTGAGAAGGGTTTGATGTAGTATCCTCTAGCTCACCAATGATGTTAACCATAGAACTACCTTTCAATCTTTTACTTTTCTTCATAGTTGATATTAATTGGGATTGACGATGACCTAATCCAATTTGCTCTTCTTGTTCATAGATAATATCTCTCATTACACTACAAGAAAAAGGCGCATTTGTAACAAAAAATATTGTTACAAAACGTCGAAATTTTAAAACAAAAATTTTTTGTAACAAAAAAAGGGTCCATTGCAATAAGTCCCGTTACAAAAAGTTTTTGTAACAAAAAATGGAACTGTTACAATTCAATACCATATTTTGTAACAATTTTTTCTGATACAAAAAATCAGAAGCCGTTACAAAAGTGGTAACAAATTTTGATCTTGAAGGTATTTTTGTGATAGTCAATTTTTTCCTATCAAAAAATTTTGTTACAAAATGTAACATGATTTTGTAACATTTTTTTTCTGTAGTTACGAAAGTAAATTAATTATTTTGTAACAACTTTTTTTTATTACAAATTATATGCATAATTTACTAAATTATTTTTTAAATTAACTAATATATTAACGATTTTAATAAGCAAGTTTACATGTATATAATATGCAAAAATATACATAAGTCAAACAAGATCCTTTTAGCTAAAATTGTCTTGAAACAAAATAATATTAGCTAGTGAGTACATTGATTAGTTCAACCAAAACATAAAAGTTCTAACATAGATTAGTGTCTCTATGCATCAAAACATTCTTGAGCCCTCAAGGTAGCATATGGTCACCATTTCATCACTCCTATAAATAAGGAAAACCGAAACAAAAAAGTTAGAAACAAGATATAACACTAATTATAACTTTTCCACTAAGTTTTATCCAAAATGTTTATAAAAATTTCGGTAGAACTGGTGCACGAAATTGTGATCTCTACTTTTCACAGCTCAAATAGTCCCCGATAATGGTTCCAAAAACTTGGTGCTCAATACCATGGTCTAAACATACTTTCACAACTTCGCACAACTAACCAGCAAGTGCATTGGGTCGTCCAAGTAATAAACCTTACGCGAGTAAGGGTCGATCCCACGGAGATTGTTGGTATGAAGCAAGCTATGGTCACCTTGTAAATCTCAGTCAGGCAGATTCAAATGGTTATGGATGATATATGAATAAAACATAAAGATAGAGATACTTATGTATTTCATTGGTGAGAATTTCAGATAAGCGTATGGAGATGCTTTGTCCCTTCCGTCTCTCTGCTTTCCTACTGTCTTCATCCAATCCTTCTTACTCCTTTCCATGGTAAGCTGTATGTTGGGCATCACCGTTGTCAGTGGCTACAATCCCGTCCTCTCAGTGAAAATGTTCAACGCACCCTGTCACAGCACGGCTAATCATCTGTCGGTTCTCAATCAGGTTGAAATATAATCCATTGATTCTTTTGCGTCTGTCACTAACGCCCAGCCTTCAGGAGTTTGAAGCTCGTCACAGTCATTCAATCATTGAATCCTACTCAGAATACCACAGACAAGGTTTAGACCTTCCGGATTCTCTTGAATGCCGCCATCAATTCTAGCTTATACCACGAAGATTCTGATTAAGGAATCCAAGAGATAAACATTCAAGCCTTGTTTGCTTGTAGAACGGGAGTGGTTGTCAGGCACGCGTTCATAAGTGAGAATGATGATGAGCGTCACATAATCATCACATTCATCATGTTCTTGGGTACGAATAAATATCTTAGAATAAGAACAAGCTGAATTGAATAGAAGAACAATAGTAATTGCATTAATACTCGAGGTACAGCAGAGCTCCACACCTTAATCTATGGTGTGTAGAAACTCCACCATTGAAAATACATAAGAACAAGGTCTAGGCATGGCCGAATGGCCAGCCCCCATAATCTAAGCACTAGACGTCCAAAGATTGAAAATACAATAGCAAAAGGTCCTATTTGTAGAGAACTAGTAGCCTAGGGTTTACAGAAATGAGTAAATGACAGAAAAATCCACTTCCAGGCCCACTTGGTGTGTGCTTGGGCTGAGCATTGAAGCATATTCGTGTAGAGAATTCTCTTGGAGTTAAACGCCAGCTTTTGTGCCAGTTTGGGCGTTTAACTCCCATTCTTGTGCCAGTTCCGGCGTTTAACGCCGGGCAGTTTTGAGCTGATTTGGAACGCCAGTTTGGGCCATCAAATCTCGGGCAAAGTATGGACTATTATCAATTGCTGGAAAGCCCAGGATGTCTACTTTCCAACGCCGTTGAGAGCGCGCCAATTGGGTTTCTGTAGCTCCAGAAAATCTACTTCTAGTGCAGGGAGGTCAGAATCCAACAGCATCTGTAGTCCTTTTCAGCCTCTGAATCAGATTTTTTACTCAGGTCCCTCAATTTCAGCCAAAAAATACCTGAAATCATAGAAAAATACACAAACTCATAGTAAAGTCCAGGAAATTGAATTTTAACTAAAAACTAATAAAAATATACTAAAAACTAACTAAAACATACTAAAAACAATGCCAAAAAGCGTATAAATTATCCGCTCATCACAACACCAAACTTAAATTGTTGCTTGTCCCCAAGCAACTGAAAATCAAATAAGATAAAAAGAAGAGAATATGCAATGAATTCCAAAAACATCTATGAAGATCAGTATTAATTAGATGAGCGGAGCTTTTAGCTTTTTGCCTCTAAACAGTTTTGGCATCTCACTCTATCCTTTGAAATTCAGAATGATTGGCTTCTATAGAAACTCAGAATCCAGATAGTGTCATTGATTCTCCTAGTTAAGTATGATGATTCTTGAACACAGCTACTTTATGAGTCTTGGCCGTGGCCCAAAGCACTGTGTCTTCCAGTATTACCACCGGATACATAAATGCCACAGACACATAATTGGGTGAACCTTTTCAGATTGTGACTCAGCTTTGCTAGAGTCCCCAATTAGAGGTGTCCAGGGTTCTTAAGCACACTCTTTTTGCCTTGGATCACAACTTTCTTTTTCTTTCTTCTCTTTTTTTTCGTTTTTCTCCCCTTTTTTTTCGTTTTCTTTTTTTTGTATTCACTGCTTTTTCTTGCTTCAAGAATCATTTATGATTTTTCAGATCCTCAGTAACATGTCTCCTTTTTCATCATTCTTTCAAGAGCCAACATTCATGAACAACAAATTCAAAAGACATATGCACTGTTTAAGCATACATTTAGAAAACAGAAGTATTGCCACCACATCAAAATAATTAATCTGTTATAAAATTCAAAATTCATGCCATTCTTCTCTTTTTCAATTAAGAACATTTTTCATTTAAGAAAAGTGATGGATTCATAGGACATTCATAACTTTAAGGCATAGACACTAAGACACTAATGATCATGTAATAAGACACAAACATGGATAAACATAAGCATAAAATTCGAAAAAAAAAACAGGAAAATAAAGAACAAGGAGATTAAAGAACGGGTCCACCTTAGTGATGGCGGCTTGTTCTTCCTCTTGAAGATCTTATGGAGTGCTTGAGATCCTCAATGTCTTTTCCTTGCCTTTGTTACTCCTCTCTCATGATTCTTTGATCTTCTTTAATTTCATGGAGGAGGATGGAATGTTCTTGGTGCTCCACCCTTATTTGTCCCATGTTGGAACTCAATTCTCCTAGGGAGGTGTTAATTTGCTCCCAATAGTTTTGTGGAGGAAAGTGCATCCCTTGAGGCATCTCAGGGATTTCATGATGAGTGGGATCTCTTGTTTGCTCCATCCTTTTCTTAGTGATGGGCTTGTCCTCATCAATGAGGATGTCTCCCTCTATGTCAACTCCAACTGAATAACAGAGGTGACAAATGAGATGAGGAAAGGCTAACCTTGCCAAGGTAGAGGACTTGTCCGCCACCTTATAAAGTTCTTGGGCTATAACCTCATGAACTTCTACTTCTTCTCCAATCATGATGCTATGAATCATGATGGCCCGGTCTATAGTAACTTCGGACCGGTTGCTAGTGGGAATGATTGAGCGTTGGATAAACTCCAACCATCCCCTAGCCACGGGCTTGAGGTCATGCCTTCTTAGTTGAACCGGCTTCCCTCTTGAATCTCTCTTCCATTGGGCGCCCTCTTCACAGATGTCTATGAGGACTTGGTCCATCCTTTGATCAAAATTGACCCTTCTAGTGTAAGGGTGTTCATCTCCTTGCATCATGGGCAAGTTGAATGCCAATCTTACATTTTCCGGACTAAAATCTAAGTACCCCCGAACCATTGTAAGCCAATTCTTTGGGTCCGGGTTCACACTTTGATCATGGTTCTTGGTGATCCATGCATTGGCATAGAACTCTTGAACCATTAAAATTTCGACTTGTTGAATGGGGTTGGTAAGAACTTCCCAACCTCTTCTTCGAATCTCATGTCGGATCTCCGGATATTCACTCTTTTTGAGTTTGAAAGGGACCTCGGGGATCACCTTCTTCAAGGCCACAACTTCATAGAAGTGGTCTTGATGCACCCTTGAGATGAATCTCTCCATCTCCCATGACTCGGAGGTGAAGCTTTTGCCTTCCCCTTCCTCTTTCTAGAGGTTTCTCCGGCCTTGGATGCCATAAATGGTTATAAAAAAACAAAAAGCAATGCTTTTACCACACCAAACTTAAAAGATTTGCTCGTCCTCGAGCAAAAAAAGAAAGAAGAGAGTAGAAGAAGAAGAAATAGAGGAGATGGAGATGGCTTTGTGGTTCGGCCAAAGGTGGAGAAGTAGTGTTTAGGGTGTGTGAAAATGAAGGAGTGAAGATGGGTTTATATAGGGGTGGAGAGAGGGGTAGGGTTCGGCTATGGGAGGGTGGGTCTGGGAGAGAAAGTGGTTTGAATTTGAATGGTGAGGTAGGTGGGGTTTAATGAAGGATGGATGTGAGTGGTGAAGAGAAAGATGGGATTTGATAGGTGAAGGGTTTTGGGGGAAGAGGTGTTGAGGTGATTGGTGAAAGGGTGAAGAAGAGAGAGAGTGGTGGGGTGGGTGGGGATCCTGTGGAGTCCACAGATCCTGAGGTGTCAAGGAAAATTCATCCCTGCACCATATGGCGAGCAAAAATGCTCTTCATGCCAATTCTGGCGTTAAACGCCGGGCTGGTGCCCATTTCTGGCGTTTAACGCCAACTTCTTGCCCTTTCCTGGCGTTTAACGCCAGTCTGGTGCCCCTTTCTGGCGTTAAACGCCCAGAATGGTGCCAGACTGGGCGTTAAACGCCCATTTGCTACCCTTACTGGCGTTTAAACGCCAGCAGGTTCTTCCTCCAGGGTGTGCTATTTTTCTTTCTGTTTTTCATTCTGTTTTTGCTTTTTCAATTGATTTTGTGACTTCTCATGATCATCAACCTACAGAAAACATAAAATAACAAAAGAAAATAGATTAAATATAACATTGTGTTGCCTCCCAACAAGCGCTTCTTTAATGTCAGTAGCTTGACAGAGGGCTCTCATGGAGCCTCACAGATACTCAGAGCAATGTTGGAACCTCCCAACACCAAACTTAGAGTTTGAATGTGGGGGTTCAACACCAAACTTAGAATTTGGTTGTGGCCTCCCAACACCAAACTTAGAGTTTGGCTGTGGGGGCTCTGTTTGACTCTGTTTTGAGAGAAGCTCTTCATGCTTCCTCTCCATGGTGACAGAGGGATATCCTTGAGCCTTAAACACAAAGGATTCTTCATTCACTTGAATGATCAATTCTCCTCTGTCCACATCAATCACAGCCTTTGCTGTGGCTAGGAAGGGTCTGCCAAGGATGATGGATTCATCCATGCACTTCCCAGTCTCTAGGACTATGAAATCAGCAGGGATGTAATGGTTCTCAACTTTCACCAAAACATCCTCTACAAGTCCATAAGCTTGTTTTCTTGAGTTATCTGCCATCTCTAGTGAGATTCTTGCAGCTTATATCTCAAAGATCCCTAGCTTCTCCATTACAGAGAGAGGCATGAGGTTTACACTTGACCCTAAGTCACACAGAGCCTTCTTAAAGGTCATGGTGCCTATGGTACAAGGTATTGAAAACTTCCCAGGATCTTGTCTCTTTTGAGGTAATCTCTGCCTAGACAAGTCATCCAGTTCTTTGTGAGCAAAGGAGGTTCGTTCTCCCAAGTCTCATTACCAAATAACTTGTCATTTAGCTTCATGATTGCTCCAAGGTATTTAGCAACTTGCTCTTCAGTGACATACTCATCCTCTTCAGAGGAAGAATACTCATCAGAGCTCATGAATGGCAGAAGTAAATCCATTGGAATCTCTATGGTCTCAGTGTGAGCCTCAGATTCCCATGGTTTCTCATTAGGGAACTCATTGGAGGCCAGTGGACGTCCATTGAGGTCTTCCTCAGTGGCGCTCACTGCCTCTTCATCCTCTCCAAGTTCGGCCATGTTGATGGCCTTACACTCTCCTTTTGGATTCTCTTCTGTATTGCTTGGAAGAGTACTAGGAGGGAGTTCAGTAATTTTATTGCTCAGCTGACCCACTTGTGCCTCCAAATTCCTAATGGAGGACATTGTTTCAGTCATGAAACTTTGAGTGGTTTTGATTAGATCAGAGACCATGGTTGCTAAGTCAGAGTGGCTCTGCTTAGAATTCTCTGTCTGTTGCTGAGAAGATGATGGAAAAGGCTTACCATTGCTAAACCTGTTTCTTCCACCATTATTATTGTTGAAACCTTGTTGAGGTCCCTGTTGATCCTTCCATGAGAGATTTGGATGATTTCTCCATGAAGAATTATAGGTGTTTCTATAGGGTTCTCCCATGTAATTCACCTCTTCCATTGAAGGGTTCTCAGGATCATAAGCTTCTTCTTCAGATGAAGCGTCCTTAGTACTGCCTGGTGCAGCTTGCATTCCAGACAGACTTTGAGAAATCATATTGACTTGCTGAGTCAATATTTTGTTCTGAGACAATATGGCATTCAGAGTATCAATCTCAAGAACTCCTTTCTTCTGATTTGTCCCATTGTTCACAGGATTCCTTTCAGAAGTGTACATGAATTGGTTATTTGCAACAATTTCAATTAGTTCTTGAGCTTCTGTAGGCGTCTTCTTCAGATGAAGAAATCCTCCAGCAGAGCTATCCAATGACATCTTGGACAGTTCAGACAGACCATCATAGAAAATACCTATGATGCTCCATTCAGAAAGCATGTCAGAAGGACACTTTCTGATTAATTGTTTGTATCTTTCCCAAGCTTCATAGAGGGATTCTCCTTCCTTCTGTCTGAATGTTTGGACTTTCACTCTAAGCTTACTCAATTTTTGAGGTGGAAAGAACTTTGCCAAGAAGGCATTGACTAGCTTTTCCCAAGAGTTCAGGCTTTCTTTAGGTTGTGAGTCCAACCATATCCTAGCTCTGCCTCTTACAGCAAAAGGGAATAGCATAAGTCTATAGACCTCAGGGTCAACCCCATTAGTCTTGATAGTGTCACAGATTTGCAAGAATTCAGCTAAAAACTGATGAGGATCTTCCAATGGAAGTCCATGGAACTTGCAATTCTGTTGCATTAGAGAAACTAATTGAGGCTTAAGCTAAAGTTGTTTGCTCCAATGGCAGGGATAGAGATGCTTCTCCCATAGAAGTCGGGAGTAGGTGCAGTAAAGTCACCCAGCACCTTCCTTGCATTGTTGGCATTGTTGTTGTTTTCGGCTGCCATGTCTTCTTCTTTGAAGATTTCTGTTAGATCCTCTATAGAGAGTTGTGCCTTAGCTTCTCTTAGCTTTTGCTTCGAGGTCCTTTCAGGTTTAGGGTCAGCCTCAACAAGAATGCTTTTGTCTTTGCTCCTGCTCATATGAAAGAAAAGAGAACAAGAAAATATGGAATCCTCTATGTCACAGTATAGAGATTCCTTGAGGTGTCAGAGGAAAAGAAAAATAGAAGGAAGAAGTAGAAGAATTCGAACTTATCAAGAGATATGGAGTTCGAATTGTTCATTGAGGAATAGTGTTAGTCCATAAATAGAAGGATGTGAGAAGAGGAGAAGAAATTTTCGAAAACAAAGTAAAAGATTTTTTAAAAACATCTTGAAAAATAGTAATTGGTTTTCGAAAACTAAGATTGGAAAAAAAATCAAGTGATTTTTGAAAAAGATTTTGAAATTAGAAATAAAAAAGATATGATTGAAAACTATTTTGAAAAAGATATGATTAAGAAGATATGATTGAAAAGTTATGGTTTTAAAAAGATGTGATTGAGAAGATATGATTTGAAAAACAATTTAAAAAGATTTGATTTTAAAAATTAATGACTTGGCTAACATGAAAAGATATGATTCAAACATTAAACCTTTCTCAACAGAAAAGGCAACATACTTGAAATATTGAATCAAATCATTAATTGATAGCAAGTATTTTTGAAAATGGAAAGAAATTGATTTTGAAAAAGATTTGATTGAAAAGATTTGATTTTGAAAAATTTTGAAAACTTAAAAAAATTTTGAATTGAAAACGGAATCTTCCCTCTTGTGCCATCCTGGCGTTAAACGCCCAGAATGGTGCACATTCTGGCGTTTAACGCCCAAAGCACTACCCTTTTGGGCGTTAAACGCCCAGCCAGGCACCCTGGCTGGCGTTTAAACGCCAGTTTGCCTTCTTCACTGGGCATTTTGAACGCCCAACTTTTTCTATGTAATTCCTCTGTTGTATGTTCTGAATCTTCAATTCTCTGTATTATTGACTTGAAAAGACATGAATTAAAAATATTTTTTTTGGATTTTTAATAATGAGGAATAATCAAAATGCAACTAAAATCAAATAACAATGCATGCAAGACACCAAACTTAGCAGTTTGTATACTACTGACACTAACAAAATGAGAATGCACATGAGAAACACAAAACACTCAAGTCAAGAGAATTCAAAGATCAGAGCAATGAAATCATCAAGAACATCTTGAAGATCACTTAAGATATATGAATGAATGCAAGAAGAACAGAAACATGCAATTGACACCAAAATTAACATGAGACACTAGACTCAACAAGAAACATACAATATTTTTGGTTTTTATGATTTTGTAATTTTTTTGGATTTTTCGAAAATTAAGTGGAAAAAGAAAATAAAGGTATCAAAATTCTTAATGAGAATTCCAGGAATTATGCAATGTTAGTCTAAAGCTTTAGTCTAAAGAAATTAGACATGGCTAGCCAAGCTTCAGCAGGACATTGCATTCAAGAGCTAAATTGATGAAAATCAATCAGCTTTGGTGATGATAAGAACATCACCTTGAAACACTAGAATTCATTCTTTAAGTACTCTGAAGAAAAATACCTAATCTAAGCAACAAGATGAACCGTCAGTTGTCCAAACTCAATAATCCCCGGCAACGGCGCCAAAAACTTGGTGCACGAAATTGTGATCTCTACTTTTCACAGCTCAAATAGTCCCCGGTAATGGTTCCAAAAACTTGGTGCTCAATACCATGGTCTAAACATACTTTCACAACTTCACACAACTAACCAGCAAGTGCACTGGGTCGTCCAAGTAATAAACCTTACGCGAGTAAGGGTCGATCCCACGGAGATTGTTGGTATGAAGCAAGCTATGGTCACCTTGTAAATCTCAGTCAGGAAGATTCAAATGGTTATGGATGATATATGAATAAAACATAAAGATAGAGATACTTATGTATTTCATTGGTGAGGATTTCAGATAAGCGTATGCAGATGCTTTGTCCCTTCCATCTCTCTGCTTTCCTACTGTCTTCATCCAATCCTTCTTACTCCTTTCCATGGCAAGCTGTATGTTGGGCATCACCGTTGTCAGTGGCTACAATCCCGTCCTCTCAGTGAAAATGTTCAACGCACCCTGTCACGGCACGGCTAATCATCTGTCGGTTCTCAATCAGGTTGGAATAGAATCCATTGATTCTTTTGCGTCTGTCACTAACGCCCAGCCTTCAGGAGTTTGAAGCTCGTCACAGTCATTCAATCATTGAATCCTACTCAGAATACCACAGACAAGGTTTAGACCTTCCGGATTCTCTTGAATGCCGCCATCAATTCTAGCTTATACCACGAAGATTCTGATTAAGGAATCCAAGAGATAAACATTCAAGCCTTGTTTGCTTGTAGAACGGGAGTGGTTGTCAGGCACGCGTTCATAAGTGAGAATGATGATGAGCGTCACATAATCATCACATTCATCATGTTCTTGGGTACGAATGAATATCTTAGAATAAGAACAAGTTGAATTGAATAGAAGAACAATAGTAATTGCATTAATACTCGAGGTACAGCAGAGCTCCACACCTTAATCTATGGTGTGTAAAAACTCAACCGTTGAAAATACATAAGAACAAGGTCTAGGCATGGCTGAATGGCCAGCCCCCATGATCTAAGAACTAGACGTCCAAAGGTTGAAAATACAATAGCAAAAGGTCCTATTTGTAGAGAACTAGTAGCCTAGGGTTTACAGAAATGAGTAAATGATAGAAAAATCCACTTCCGGGCCCACTTGGTGTGTGCCTGGGCTGAGCATTGAAGCATTTTCGTATAGAAACTTCTCTTGGAGTTAAACGCCAGTTTTTGTGCCAGTTTGGGCGTTTAACTCCAATTCTTGTGCCAGTTTCGGCGTTTAACGCTGGGCAGTTTTGAGCTGATTTGGAACGCCAGTTTGGGCCATCAAATCTCAGGAAAAGTATGAACTATTATACATTTCTGGAAAGCCCAGGATGTCTACTTTCCAACGCCGTTGAGAGCGCGCCAATTGGGCTTCTGTAGCTCCAGAAAATTCACTTCGAGTGCAAGGAGGTCAGAATCCAACAGCATCTGCAGTCCTTTTCAGCCTCTGAATCAGATTTTTTGCTCAGGTCCCTCAATTTCAGCCAGAAAATACCTGAAATCACAAAAAAACACACAAACTCATAGTAAAGTCCAAAAAAGTGAATTTTAACTAAAAACTAATAAAAATATACTAAAAACTAACTAAAACATACTAAAAACATACTAAAAACAATGCCAAAAAGCGTATAAATTATCCGCTCATCACAACACCAAACTTAAATTGTTGCTTGTCCCCAAGCAACTGAAAATCAAATAAGATAAAAAGAAGAGAATATGCAATGAATTCCAAAAACATCTATGAAGATCAGTATTAATTAGATGAGCGGAGCTTTTAGCTTTTTGCCTCTGAACAGTTTTGGCATCTCACTCTATCCTTTGAAATTCAGAATGATTGGCTTCTATAGAAACTCAGAATCCAGATAGTGTCATTGATTCTCCTAGTTAAGTATGATGATTCTTGAACACAGCTACTTTATGAGTCTTGGCCGTGGCCCAAAGCACTGTGTCTTCCAGTATTACCACCGGATACATACATGCCACAGACACATAATTGGGTGAACCTTTTCAGATTGTGACTCAGCTTTGCTAGAGTCCCCAATTAGAGGTGTCCAGGGTTCTTAAGCACACTCTTTTTGCCTTGGATCACAACTTTCTTTTTCTTTCTTCTCTTTTTTTTTTCGTTTTTCTCCCCTTTTTTTCGTTTTCTTTTTTTTTTGTATTCACTGCTTTTTCTTGCTTCAAGAATCATTTATGATTTTTCAGATCCTCAGTAACATGTCTCTTTTTTCATCATTCTTTCAAGAGCCAACATTCATGAACAACAAATTCAAAAGACATATGCACTGTTTAAGCATACATTCAGAAAACAGAAGTATTGCCACCACATCAAAATAATTAATCTGTTATAAAATTCAAAATTCATGCCATTCTTCTCTTTTTCAATCATTCAATATGATAGATGCAAGAGCAAAAACCAGAATGTATGAAGTTAGATGCAGCGGTAGTCCGCACGCATATGCAGGTTAGTTATGAGGTTAGATGTGGCGGTAGTCCGCACACATATGCAGATACAGAAAAGTAAATATGAAAACACGAAAATGAAGAACTGAATATGAAAGCTTTATTGAATGATTGAAAAAGAAAGAAGAGGGAAGAAGAAGAGCTGGAGAGCTTACAAGGAAACTCTCAAAGCTTCTCTCACTAACTTCTCTCTATGTGTTTCTAAACTGAAGGGTGCCTTACAATGAGAACAAGGCCTCCTTTTATAATTGAAGATACTACTGTTTCTACAGTACAGGTGAAGATGACCGGTACTATTTCTACAGTACAGGTTGATATAAATTTGAATTAAGTGATTACATAAATTTTGAGATTAAAGGCTAATCCTCTCCGAGGTCAATCCCAAAGCAGTCATCTTCATTTTGATTATAACCGCTTGAGGATTCTACTGAAGAAGTAGGATTTTCTTTGTGTTTTTCATCTTCTTCGATCATCTGCATGATTTGCTGAAGGTGTTTTGCCAAGGATTCTTTTGATTGAGCTCCTGCAAGGGCTGCAGCTATTTGAGCTTTCTGATTGAGAAACGAAGCCATTTCTGGATCTGAAATCTTTTGACTGTGTGGATTGTTTTTGAACTATTCTCTGACCTTATCTGGATAGGCTATTGATGAGTCAAATTGAGACCACCATTTTACATAACCATGCCTTTGTAGGATTGGAAGTGATTTGCAGTGGTCTGATTTTACATATTTGTATTGCCAGGAAACTACCCATGCTAGTGAAAAGTTTGAGAAAAATTTTAACATTACAGGAATGCATGATTCCTGACTGTTAAATTTTAATTGAAAAAGTTTATACCCTTCATCTGTTGGTGAGGGTAGAATTTCTGGGATTGGCCCAAAGAAGTCCCATCATTGGTAGAACCAATTTGAAAAAATATAATTGGTTTTTCTTTTAAAATAGACTAACCATGAATGTCTGTACTGAGTATTTTGAAACCAAAATACTTTAGTCCAGGCTTCCATGTAGTCCCAATAATTAAAACCTATTGGGTCATAATTTTGAGAAAATTTTTTAATTTTGTTTAGGTTATTCCCAAATTGTTTTGGGGACAAAATTCTAAAGATTTGGATAGTTGAATGGGTTATAAATTCAGGATTAGTTTTATCCTTGTAATGTTTAATAGATACTGAGTCAGTATCTATTAAGATGAATTCGTAAAATTGGCAGGTTTTGTTGGGTGCTAAAGGCCTGAAGTGGAACCCAGTAGGAAAAATCTTTGGGATGACTTTGTTTGGCAAGCTATCCCAGAATTCAGGTTCCATATGGATAATGTTTGAGGTTTTGTTTGTAGACATGTAATTGGTTTGGGCTTTTTGTGTTTTGGTAGAGGTTGAGGATGTTTGGGGGTGTCTGAACAATAGCCTTTTCTTTTGGTATTTGTATGACTATTTTATGATTGGCCATTTGGGATATCAATTGAGCTAAGTCAATTTCTTCATCTGACTCACTGCAAATGTCAGCCCAAGACTTTTTGTTGAGTTTAGTGAGACCCTGGTCTTGTAAGGCCTGGAGGGTTTCAATTGGGAAGGCATAGTCTGCACTAGTTTGTTTGGCTTGGTTGTTTGTGGGTTCAGTGGATTGTTGAGTGGATTGTTGGGTAGATGACCCAGATTGTTGAGTAGGTTGTTGGGTAGATGACACTGTTGGGGTGTTAGACCCAGATCTTCTGATTGGCCCAGGTAGGGCTAGGCAAACGCCTCTGCCTCTTGCTGAGGCTAAAGTTGCCTTTTTAAGCATCGTTTCTTTGCTTGTCTCCCTGCAAATATTCACGTGTGAGAAAGTCAGGGAGAGAGTTTGAGTTGCCCTTGATGTGCTCAATATCAAAATAAAAAACGCTTAATATAGCTTGCCATCTGGCAAAAACTTGTTTTGATGCAAGATTTTTAACATGATTTTGTAAAACATCTTTAGCCGATTTACAGTCAACTCAGACTAAAAATTTTTATTGAGTAAGTCAGATTGAAATTTTGTGATGCATAAGACAATGGCTAAAATTTCTTTTTTGATAGTGGAATATTTTTGTTGAGTAGTATTCCAATGTTTTGATGTGAATGCAATGATACATTCTTTATCATGCAATTTTTATCTTAAGATACCACCATATCCTAAATCTGATGCATCAGTTTCCACTATTTTGAATGCATGAGGAACAGGTAGGTATAGACAAGGAAGATTGCAGACTTTGGTTTTAAAAAATCTGATAATATCAGAATGTTTGTCCGTCCAAGGTGGAGGATTCTTCTTAAGCCTATCATGGAGGGGCTTAATGAGATTGTTAAGATTCGGGATGAAATCTGAAACATAATTGAGACATCCTAGGAATCTCTAGAGCTGAGGTTTATCAAGGATATAATCTGGAAACTTTTCTGCAAACAAAATTGATCTTTTAATAGGAGTTATTGTTCCTTGGAAAATCATATGACCAAGAAAGTGGATTTTTGTCTGAAAAAGAACAAATTTTGATTTGGAAACAGCAAGTCCATTTTTTTTGGATAATGTACATAAAAGTTTTAACATGTTTGAAATGATCATCCAGATTTTGGGAGAAGATTAAAACATCATCAATATAAACTATTGCAAAGTTTGAGTATGGGTTGAAAATATCGTTCATGATTTTCTGAAATTCGGAAGGGGCATTTTTCAGACCAAAAGGCATTACATTCCATTCATATTGCTCAAATGGAACTGTGAATGCCGTTTTATAACGGTCTAATTCAGTGATTTAGATTTGCCAAAAATCGGACTTCATATCAAATTTTGAAAAAATGTTTGCTGAGTTTAACCTATTAAGCAAATCCTTTTTGTTTGGGATAGGGTAACGAATCCATTGTAAAGCTTGATTCAAAGGTTTGTAATTGATGACAAGCCTGGGAGTTCCTCGTTCTATCTCAGCTTGTTTATTAACATAAAAAGCAGAGCAAGACCAAGGACTCTTGCTAGGATGAATTAACCCTTTATCCAAAAGATCTTTAATTTCATTTTGACAATGCTACAAAAGCTGCTCATTCATTTGAATGGGACGGGCTTTTGTAAGAATTTTCGATTCTTTGAAATCCTTTTCATAGGGAAGATCAACAATGTGTTCTTTCCTATCCCAGAAGGCATGAGGCAAATCAGAACAAATAGACTTTTCAATTTGATTTGAAAGATTTTTATTTTTTCTTGAATCTTTGGTTGAGTAAATTGTGATTCAAGGGTTTTGAAAGAGATTTCTTCTTTTAAAAAACAAATCTGTTTGGTTTTGGATTCAATTAGGTTTAGAGACCTTTGTTTTGGCGAGTCTAAGAACTCAAAGAAAGTTACCTGTCCTCCCACAAAAGAGGTAAGTCTAGGAAAATCTGCTAGATATGGAAACAAAAGATTTATGAAAGGTGTCCCCAAAACTACATCATTTTTTATATTTTTTGCTATAATGAAATCGGTGAAAATTCTGATATTTTCCTTTTCAATAAAGACATTGGTTATTTTAAAATTGATACTTAGCCTTTTGCCCATTATTGAGCTAAGACGTTCAGTGGTTTTTTCGAAATATTTTGTGGGGATTAGACCTTCCTTAATACAGTTTGAATCTGCACCTGAGTCAAAGAGTGCTATGGTGTCGAAAACAAAATCTTTAACGACAATTCGAACATTAACGCGATGCTTCATGAAAGAGAACACATTTATTATTTTCAAAATTTCTTTTACCTCATTGTCGTTAGAGGTCTTATTTTCTTGTTCCTTAGAGCACTCAGTTTGGTTTAAAAGAGAACCAAGTTCTTCATCATCAGATTCTTCCTCTTGTATTAATTGCGAGAGAATGAGATGATGATTGTCTTGATTTCTTTTGATTTTCTGGATTTCTCTCTTAAGATTGTTAACCTCATCTTGGAGGTCCTGAATGGTTATGGGACGAATAACTTGTTTTTCTAATTTTTTGAAAATAGGTTTGACATCATATTTGTTGCTAAGGACCAAATTTTTGGGTCTTTTCCCCTTTTGCAAAGATCTTTTCAATTTTAAAAGGAAGTCTTTCTTTTGTTCTGGATTCTCAATAGCCTCGATAGCATCAAAGAGAAGATCTTGATCTTTGGATAAAACATTAATTTGTTTGACATCTGAATCTGAGGATGACTCAATATCATCAACTTGGATGTTGTTGATATTATCATCCGAAGATTCTGGTCTAGAGTTATCATCTGAACTATCGATCATAAGATTATTAATCTGTTCCTCAATCTGAGGATCCAGGTTCAGATTATTAATCTTTCCTTTTAGCCGACACTTGTTTATTAACATAAAAAGCAGAGCAAGACCAAGGACTCTTGCTAGGACGAATTAACCCTTTATCCAAAAGATCTTTAATTTCATTTTGACAATGCTACAAAAGCTGCTCATTCATTTGAATAGGGCGGGCTTTGTAGGGATTTTCGATTCTTTGAAATCCTTTTCATAGGAAAGATCAACAATGTGTTCTTTTCTATCCCAGAAGGCATGAGGCAAATCAGAACAAATTGACTTTTCAATTTGATTTGAAAGATTTTTTATTTTTTCTTGAATCTTTGGTTGAGTAAGTTGTGATTCAAGGGTTTTGAAAGAGATTTCTTCTTTTAAAAAACAAATATGTTTGGTTTTGGATTCAATTAGGTTTAGAGACCTTTGTTTTGGCGAGTCTAAGAATTCAAAGAAAGTTACCTGTCCTCCCACAAAAGAGGTAAGTCCAGGAAAATCTGCTAGATATGGAAACAAAAGATTTATGAAAGGTTTCCTAAAAAATATATATATATCAAAAGTAGGCCCCAAAATAATCCGCTTCGCTGCAGACTCCAGACGCCGATCGAGGTGCCTCTCGACCTACATCTAAAAAACAATAACATAGTATGAGATGAGAACCGAAGGTTCTCAGCATGGTAAAGTTGCCAGCACATAAGATATAAGGTCCTAGAAATGCCAGAGGCAATCCTAAAACACCGACACTCAGATTATAAAGCTTAAGGCACTAAAACAGAAACCTTAACAAGTGGTCTTCTAAGATTTCAGCCTAACCAAACCTTAAACTAGATTAAACTCCCTAACTTCCCTGCCTTTTCTCAAATCCTCCAACACCAGTGATGCTGCATAGACAAACAAGCAAGCAAGAGAAAACACAGCTAGTATACAAGTGCTGCAATTAGCAAATATAACAATTAACATAATAATTCACTTAGGCATTCTCAATTAACTCACAACAAGCAAAGCAAATGATATGCACATGATGTATGCCTGTCCTATGGCTAATGAGTCTCATCTGTCGGTTATCAAGCCAACCTGACAAGTCCGGCTGCTAAACCCTGGACTGTCCTCTGTCACGCATCTCCATGAGTCTATGCATAGCTTTTTCTCTTTTCATTCATAATTCATTCATATATAAAACTTTACTCAATGGGGGTCAACCTTCCCGGAAATTTATAAGTGCTCGATCACCTTTTACAATGTAAGGTCAACAGAGTATCAAGTCTCAACCTGAAACACATGGTGGCAAGCCACGGTACTTTACCCAAGGAAACTCGTATCTCAAATAATTAAGTGCATAAGCCATATAATATTCATAATAATTTGTAATCATTGCATAATCATATCATTTAAGCCATGGTACCATATACATTACAAATATACCCATTTTCATATATAATTCATCACTTTTCCAACTTTGCTTCACCCCAAGTTACCTCCATTTCCTAGCTTCACCTTATTACTAGACTTGCTAACATGATCTAAGGCTAAAGAAGTAAAAACAGAGGTTTAGAGATTCAAAATTTAGCTTTAAAACACAAAAACTTATTTGCTGAAAACAGGGGCGTTGCATACGCAAGAATCTTGCTCACGTATGCAAGGACTGCTTTTTCCTTCCTCTTCTTGTGTACGCGAGTTACCCAACCCAAATAGGCTGATCGCGTCGCGTGAAAGTGGTTGCATACGCAACCCCCCTTAGCACCCTTTGCTCGCATACGCATGCTCCACCCCGCATACGCAAAATGGCCAACACGAATGTTATGCAGAACCAGAAAAATGTTTAAGTTGCAGAATTACACTTTTTAGTACCAAACTTTCGACACGCATAACTTTTTTGTTTTAAAATATTTTTCATCTGTTCTTCGAACGTCATAAACTTCACGGACCCAATTTTCATATGAAAAAAGTTTGAAACTATTTGAGGGTACGTAAGCTGAGTTATGGCTCGTCGAACTTCGGTCAAAAATCAAATTTTTTTACAAAAACCTCAATCCTCAATTTTCACAAAGACTAAACTAAACTCAACTCCTACTTCCTATACTCATATTCAGCACAGCAATATACCAATTAAAGTGCCAAAACCTCCACATCCTACCTCAATCAATTAAACCTCAACATATACATAATCTCACACCAAACATTCGTTACTTAATCAACAAGATTCATCAACAAACCACCACAAACTCATATTCATCCTTGTACCTTATCAAGGATCATCAATTTATATTATCATTTAGAATTCCAACACCAATATTAACAATAGACCAAAAGTCACCCTTGTTCAAGATATATCATTTAAAGTACTAAACAATTTACATACTCAAGTATTCATTCCTATCCTAAGGTCATCTAGCCTAAGTTTTCACAGAACATTATATATTAAATACGTGAAACCTAAACCATACCTTGGCCAATTTCCACGTATTTTCCAAGGCAACCCACCAAAGCCAAACACAGCCCCAAAAGTCCAAAACCACCAAAGCATTGACACCCAACCTCCACCAAGTTTCCATTGCCCACAATTCAAGCTCCAATATATATATATATATATATATATATATATATATATATATATATATATATATATATATATATCCAAAACTTAATACCCAATATACAAATTTAAAGAATTAGCTAGAATTCTAAGATCCTCACCTTACCCAAGTGTTACATAAGCTAGAGTGAATGTTTTCGTCAAGCTAATTGGGTCCTAATCCATCAAAGAAGCAAAATCTCAACACCACTCTAACAATTTTTGAAAATCAAAGGAGTAGAGCAACTGGAGTGAAAGTGAGACTTACCAATGAAATTGTTCCAATAGATTTGTAGAGTTCGATGCGTTGTCACGTGGCCGCAAACGGTGCGGCGATCAGACCTCGGAGTGAGAAGATATGGTGGTTGGAAGGTGAGCTTAGGGTTGGAACCTTCTCTTCCCCTTGGCTTGTTTCAGCGTCCCTTTTTGCTGAATGGGGAAGAAGAGAGCTCTCTCTTCATTAAGTATTGGGCCAATGAGTTGGACCTAGGGCCCATTTTGAGCTCAATTTGATCGGTTCGGTCCATTCGACCCAATCTTAAGCCAAATTCTTTGAAATTAGTGTCAAAATTTTTATTTTAATTAGCTCTATCCTATTTTACTATAAAATTTATATTTTTAATTATCTTTATTAAAATTTAATTTATTTATTAATTATTTACTAATTTTACAGGATTTACAGAAGTGGTTTCATAGCTTCGAAAATGGGACTGAGAACGACATTCAGACGCGTGAAATTGGAAAAAATGAAGAGAATCCCTTTGGTAACGTTTGTATCTAATTTTTATTTTTTAAATAAAAATTATACTTTCTCACATTTATTTTACAAATGTTACTAAAAGTATAATTTTATTAGTATAGCTAACATTTTTAAAAATGTTAGATAAAAAGTGTTAGTAAATATTTGAATTCTAGTAGTGTTGGTAAATTATTACCGCTAGATTTATTTTTCAACGTAAAAAATGACACAATTATGGCCTAAAAGTTTACCATTAAATTTGCTTGAAAAAAACTTAGGATAATGTATTTAATTAAAATACATTATTTTACATTGTTGTTGTGATGCGCCACCTCTACTAAACAAGTTGCTGTCACACTGTCGTTATTGTGACGCATTTAAAATTGAATTGTGACTTGTTTATTTTTCATTCTATGTAGGTAAAGAACTTGAAGCATAAGTTAAATGACATTGAAGGCTTCAGGCACTTTCACACCATTTTTTCAAAAAAATAATCAACAGCCAACAAAATAATTAATAAATTTATCATATTAGAAACTATTAGAAATATGTTAGTTATAGACAGATTATTACGACGATCGTTATTGTCAAATTTAGCATAAATTTTTCTGATAATAATTAATGAAATTTATTTTTGGTAAATTATTGTCGTTAAATTATAATTTTTAACGCCAAAAATAATACAAAATTATAACGCAAAAATTTACCACTAAATTTTGCTTAAAAATTTTTTATGTTAAAGTATTTAATTAAAACACGTCATTTTACGCTGTTATGATGCTATTTCGCCAAACAAATTGTTATCACACTGTTATTACTGTGACGCATTTAAAAATAAATTATAATTTATTTTATTATTCATTCTTATAAACAAAAAAAAACTTAAAGCATAAATCAGATGACATTGAAAGCTTCACTCACCTCCCTGTTAGAAAGAGAATACGGCCTTGTAGGTGGACGAACGCTCGCACGCTGTACGTGTAAGTCTGGCATTTTTTAAATATACTTCAAATAATGTTCATTTTAGTTTCATAACAAAATTTCTTATTATTGCATAGGACAAGTTCACACAAAAAATGGAGACTCGGACTCAGTGAACCCAACAAAGTGGCAAGGAAGGCCGAGTGGATCCTAATGCGGCTTACTTCGATACCCTTAAAGAGTGGTACTTCATTTGCCAGGACTCTTTGTTCGGATTCATTGGGAGTTTCTTCCTCCACAGCTATATATAAGCCCACCTCTACCTTCTCAAGGAATTATCAGAGTTACGTATGGCCAAGGCCAGCACTTGCATGAAGTTGAGGAGCGGATACGCGTCTTACTTGCTCACTTAGATGAGTGCGAGTAAAGGTATTTAAATCTAAACCGATCAAAATTAAACTGTTTATCCAATCAAATTTAAATTAAAAACCGATTAAAACTGTATTAATTTGAATTTAATTAGATTTTATTTTTTGCAAACTGGTGGATTAGATCGGATTTTAAATTTACTTTTCATAATCGATCCAATTCAGTCCAAATCGCATAATTTACTATAATATTATTATTTTATTATTATATTTATAATTATACTTACAACTTCAATTTATTATATATTTTTATATTATTTATGTATTATTATTATTTAATAAATATTTTATGTTTCAAATGTTATTTATTTATTTATTATAACTAATCTATAATTTTATTTCTATTGTTATGTTATCATTGTCTTTTTAAGATATTGTTGAGAGTTGTTATGTCATTGTTGATTATTTAAAATTTGATGATAAGACTTGTTATATGTATTTAATTTTTTTAATTTACAAAACTACAAATCCAATTCAATCTATACCACTTGAAATTGGATTAGATTGGATCGAATTTTAAAAAAAATCATTCAATCCAAATCGCATCGCAAGAAAAAATAGTGTTCGAATCGGATGAATTTTTGACTCAAAATCGATCCAAATCGCACTACAAACACCCCTAAGCATGAGTCAATGATAGAAGAGGAGAACTGGAAGATGATGAAGCACATTGTTCTGTATTAATTAAAAAATTAAAAATTATTAATTAAAAATTAAAATATTATTTTAATAATATACTTTACCTTTTTTATTTTAATCTCTTTTTATTACGAAAATTTATTTTGGCTCCCTTCCTAAAAGTTAACCTACCTTCTTCCCTGATTTTCACAATCCCTTAGAAATGAGTTTATTAATTTAAATCCCAGGAAGGATGAACGGCCAGAATTTATATGAATCGAATCCAAGGTGTGAATGTTAATGGTTGTTATGGTGCCGAGATCCTAGTTTTCAGTAGCCAATGTCATAGAAAAAGTTATGGCTATCTAGCTAGAAGAGAACAAGTCATAAATTATGTACATACAGTAGTTAACTTTCTAATATTAGTTCATTCCATCACATTTTTCGTCTCCTCTTTTTTCTCTGTCCAATGACACTGTTCCTCTATCGTCTAAGCTATAATTTTGGGTACCCATAAACTCGTGTATGTTGCTTAGTACCGCATTTTGTTTCAGATTCAATTTGTTACTTATATGAACATTATTAGTGGAAAGTTTGATCTGAGTGGTAGTAATAATAATGGGAAGTGTACTACTAGAGCAAATCAAGAAGCAGACAACAAATTTCCTTCAAGAAAAGTACAAATCTGCTAGGATTACATTTACAGATGTTACTGAAATTGAATTGTAAGTCCTTTGGTGATCGAGTTAATAATAATATATGTTTTGGTTAAGAATTTTATTAGACAACCAAAACTTTTGTTGTCGATGAAAATTTGGATTCCACTCAAATCCGATGATCCCACTTCTCATTTTTTAATTACCATGATTTTTGGTGAAAACAACTATACTTGTATGTGTTTTTCTAGCTATATATATTTAGCATTTGTCATTGTATATTACAATTAAGAGAGAATGGCATAAAATAGCGAAAATATTTGATAACCAAAGAAAATCAGACAAAAATAGCCATAACTTATCTTATTTAATATTTATTAATTATTGCGATAATTAATGAATATTAAATAATGCAAATTTTAGTTGTTTTTTTTGTCCTTATCATAAAATAATTATACATGCTTGTTATAGGTTGGCGGAGGAAACAATAAATAAGGATGATTGTAGCCCTGATGCCAAGACCATGACTAGAATTGCAGAGGCATCCTTTGAGTTAGATGACTATTGGAGGATTGTTGATGTCCTTCACTCAAAGTATATATACTTTAGAAAAGTTTAATTTTTATATTTACTGTCAGTATGGATTTTGTTTTTACATTAATATTACTATCATACAAAAAATCTTTAAACATTTTTTTTTCAAAATTAGAAATGAAACTCTAACCCAAAATCTCTAAGTAAAAATGAAAAGATTATACCATTTGAGTTATAGTTCGATGACAAAAAAATCTTTAAACATCTTTTTACTACATTTTTTATTAATTAAATAAATTTTTTAGTTTTTTATTTATTATAGTTTATATCAATGATTTAAATTTAAAATTTAAATTTTATAAGATATATAATTTTTTTATTTTTTGTTTTTTATTTTCTTTAATACCAAATTATTTTTTCAGAAACATGATGCTTTTTACTTTTTCTTGAAACGCATTAGTATTTTTCTTATCATGGATGTAAATAAATATTGTCAGCATAATATATTTTATTTGATTTTATTAATTTCAGGTTTTGCACAATTGATTGGGAACAATGGAGGCAATCTTACAATGCACTAGTTCTTCTAGAATTCCTAATAACACATGGTCCTGTAGAGTTTGCTCTGGAATTTCAACGTGATGCGGAAATTATAGAAGAACTAGGAAGGTTTACATATATTGATGAAAGGGGGTAAACTTTCAAAATCTGAATCAATCCTTAACCCTGTATAGTTAATGATATTAGAAAAATTAGTTAATTATCTTCATAATGTGTTGAGAAGAATATATATAACAATGTATTTCATAATAGAAACTAGAAAGTGGCCATTGAAATCTTTGTAAACAAAAGACTACATATACTCATATTAATTAATTTAAAATTTTTAAATTGAAAATTGATAAAAAAAATGATTAATCACTGTTGAATTTATAATTTTTATAAAAGGTGTGTTTTGTTGTGTTAATTTAAAAGTGATTAATTTTTTGTTTTAAATAATTTTGATATATATAATATCTTATGAAAATAGAATTTTATTTTAAAAATATAAAAATATATTTATAACTATTAGATTAACTTAAATAGTTAGAGTTAAATTATTTTTTAAATTCAAATCATGTTATCAGCATTTAAATAATTAGTTGGGTTCGTAATTTTCAATTCATTACCGATTCACCGTCGCGTGATTTGAATTTAAAAAATAATTTAAATTAATTATTTAAATTAATTCAATAATTATAAATATAGTCTCATGTAAAGATTGAGTTTTAAAATTAGGTAAAAAAAATAGTTAATAATTTATTTTTATTTTTATACTGAATAATTAGCATTTGTACTGTCCAAAGTGAATGGATAGATTAACAAGTTATGTGAAATGAGATTATATTTTTGTTAAATTAAACCACCAAAAGTAACTATGAAAGATTGATTTGCTAACAAAAATAATTATAGAAGATCAAAATTTTTTAGATATCCACAATTAATTTGCTCTGTTTGTCAAAAATAGCCAAGTCTGATGTAACCTTAGCAGAGTGGCATACGTGGACTATTTATGTTAACGATTACATGTGTTAGTAAGTATACGTTGAAGAATTAGGGTTCAAATTGACCCTAAATGATACTGAATCGTCAACGTAAACAGTCCACGTATGCCACTTTGCTAAGGCTACATCAGACTTGGCTATTTTTGACAAACAAAACAAATCAATTGTAGATATCTGAAAAATTTTGATCTTCTATAATTACTTTTATCAGCAATCAATCTTTCATAATCACTTTTAGTGGTTTAGTCATTTTTGTTAACAATCATTTTATTTTACATGAATAAAAAAAATGGTCACTGATGAGTTACTGCTTACTACCATATAAAATTACATATTTAGTGTTTATAAAAGGTTTGATTATATTGTTACAAAAATATTTGTTTATTTTTCTGTGAAAAAATTACATTATTATTCGAGTATTTAATTATTTTGTTAAAAAAATATAAAATAAGATGTATAAAAAATACACGAATATGTACTAACTTATTTCATTTTATGTTTATGGAGTTTTTTTACACAAGCAATAATACTATTTTTATTTTAAAAAATAATTAATATTAATGATGAAAACAATAATATTACTGGTGATTCAGGTTTAACTGGGGAGCAAGAATGCTAAAGCTATCAGAGCATATACTAAAACTATTAGAAGGTGGAGAAGCTCTCAATGAAGCACGTTTGAAGGCTCTCAAGATAACCAATGAAATCCAAGGCTATGGAATTTCATCATCCTCACCATCTTCCTCGTCGTCATCGCCATCGTCGTCATCGTGGCCATCTTCCCCTTGTTCACCACAAGGACCTCTACCAGCATTTCGTTCATTTTCTACCCCAACCACTCCAACTCCTTCCTTCTTTGATAATATTAATTCCAAAAATAATAATAATAGAAAAAGCTTTTCACCACCAACACAAGAAAGAAGACAAGAAGAAGATCTTGGAAATAGGGTTAACTTCCATCAATCAAAGAATGTGAAGAGCCACCTTTGGGGTGGTGCTAATGAAACAGTAGTTGAAGAGAGGAATGTGTTGATTGATGATGATGATGATGATGATGATGATGGAAAATTGGAGAAACCAAAAGGGTTTGTTAGTGAAATCTGCTCAAAGATTATTGGAGATCCAAAAGTTGGAGGATTCAGATGCCTTTCTGATGTTGGAAGAAAGGAAGTTAAGAAGAAATATGATCGCCAAAGTTCACTTTGGTTTTAAAGGGACAAAATGGGGATAAAACAAATTAAAATCTAATTTATTACTTTATTTCTCTTCTCATAAAATCTTATGATCTTAGGAAGATAAATTCATATAAATCTTGTGATGTATCGTATATGTCAAAAGCATATGTTATGTTAAAATCAAATAATAATAAATAAGGATAATGTAGAATAAGTTTGTTATTACACAATTCAAATAAATAATGTTAAAATCATCATAACAAACTTATTCCAATAACATTTATTCTTTCTTTAGAGAGATATATATGTATCTATTTTATCATAAGGGTAGTAGATTGTCAATCGGGATGGTCATCATTTCATGACCCGTGTTAAAATATTAATATTTGTAGCAATAACGGTCATGATGATGTCTTTGAAAATTTCATACTGTTTTGCAATTATTTTTTTAGGATGTGATTAAATACAAAAGATTAATTATACTCTCCTTCTTACTAATGACTTTATACGAGTAAATTTTTATAATAGTTCTGGAGATTTATGTAATTATTTAATTTGATTTTTAAAGTTTTAATTTTATCATAATAGTCTTTTATATTTAGTTTTGGACATCATAGTAGTTTCTAAAATTATTTTCGGTATTGATTCAGTTGACAGAATATTAATGTGATTACTCTCTATCATATTAGAAGTAATCAACCGTTAGATAATGTGATAAGGTTGTAATTGTGCTCAATTTAGTGTCTTTCCTATTATAAAACTCTAATTCATTTCTAATTGTCCAAATTGTGTTCCTCTTCTTCTTACTCTTTTATTTCTTTTTCCTCTTAATCGAAGTTCTCTGAACATTGAAAAATTATGATGGGAGGTGAGAGCACTACTACGGACAGTTCGATAAGATCACCTTTCAATGTGTACTGGGCGAGGACAACTAACCATGGCAGTACAGTGTGGGTGCCGAAATGGTGTGGTTGTGACCGTCGTTCGATTTTGTGATGGTCTAGAACAAATTCGAATTCAAACAATTTTTTTGTTGTCCCAATTATAATGTGAGTTAATTTGTTAGTGTTGTGTTAAGTTGTTAGTTCTTCTCGACCTGTTTGTGTAGTATCTTTTTTTTACTTGTTACAGACAAATGAAAAGAGGTGGTGTGGATTATTTGTGTGGACAAATACTAGGCAAGATAAAGCTGCTGTAAAACCTAGAATTTGTTAGTCAAATTGATGATCTAAAACTGAACTTTGCTTGGGAAATAAAAAAGTTGGAAGATGATGTTAGAGTCAAAAAATAATTCTTCATTTGTTAGTGTTGGTTCTGCTTTTAATAGTAGTGTTCTTTGTAGTAATGTTATGTAAAGTTTGAATGTAAGGGTGCACGAAACTGACTCCGCACGTTTCGCACAGATAGACCGACAAGTATACCGACTCGTCCAAGTAATACCTCATGTCAGTGAGGGTCGATCCCACGAGGATTGTTAGTTTGAGCAAGCAGTGGACACCTTACAGATCTTAGTTAGGTAGATAGAAAATACAGTTATCACGAGAAAATGCATAACACAGATAAATAAATAAAACGTTACTAGATAGGTGTGAAATCAGTGGTATGAGAATGGTTGAGGCTTCGAAGATGCTGTCTTTCTGGATTAACTTTCCTCACTGTCTACTTCAATAACTTTCTGATTCATTCAATGGCAGCCGTAAGTGATTAACTCATGTCCTCTCATCAAGTTAACCTCCTCTACTGCAGCAATCCACCATGCTAAAGTGACTCATGTCCTCTCATCAAGCCATCTCTAGGTTTCTCACCGTAGCAGAAGATGAAACTCTAAGCAATCTACTCCCCTTCACGATCCTACTCAAGGTGCCACAGACAAGGCAGATCTTTTGGATCAGAAAGTGCTGCTTCTCTGACTCTAGTCTTAATGCCACAGAGACCTCACGCACCCATAGTCAACGGAATTTCATGTCACGTATCCAAAATTGCTCAGATGCTCTATTGGAATCTGTAATGCAATCTCTAACTTTAGTTCAATGCTATCCGGGTCAAAACTCGCACGGAACCCATGTAGAACAAGGGTGATTGTCACGGGTCACCCTCAATTCATAAGATGAAGAACGAGAATACATAAGAGAATAGAATCAGACATATTGAAATAGAACAGTAATATTATTAATCCATGAAACTCAGCAGAGCTCCTAACCTTAACCTTAGGAGGTTAGTGACTCATACTGTACAAATAATACTATTCGAATGTAAAGTGGGGGAAGAAGATGGAAGATGCTTGATCATTTCCAATATATACTAATCTAATAACTAAGAATTACAAAAATAAGATAAACTAGTCTTGTAGTGTGAAAATCCACTTTTGGGGCCCACTTGGTGAGTGTTTGGGCTGAGCTAAGAGTGTATCCACGAGCTAGTACCCTTTAAGGCCGTTGAGCGCTGGCTTGGGAACCCCTTTTGGGCGCTAGACACCAGCTACCCCCTTTTGGGCACTGGACGCCAGGAATGAGGCTGGTGGCTGGCGTTAAACGCCAGTTTTAGGCCTTCATTTCCAAAGAAAAGTATAGACTATTATATATTACTGGAAATTACTGGATGTTAGCTTTCCATAGCTGTTGTGAGCACGCCATTTGGACTCTTGTAGCTCCAGAAAAGCTCTTTCAAGTGCACGGAGGTCAGAATCTGACAGTATCTGCAGTCCTTTCTCTGTCTCTGAATCAGACTTCGTAAAAACCCCTTAATTTCCGTCTGAAAGTACCTGAAATCATCATAAAATACACAAACTCAAAATATAATCCAAAAATGAATTTTGCACTAAAACCTATAAAAATAGAATAAAACTCAAACAAAACATAATGAAAACTATATGAAAATGATGCCAAAAAGCGTATAAAATATCCGCTCATCAGAACACCAAACTTAAACTGTTGCTTGTCCCCAAGTAACCAAAAATAAAGTGGGATAAAAAGAAGAGAAGGATATAATACATCTCAGAGTTTCAATGAAGCTCAGTTTGAATTAGATGAGCGGGACTTAGTAGCTTTTTGCTTCTGAATATATTTGGCATTTCACTATCCTTTGAAGCTCAGAATAGTTGGCATCTCTAGGAACTTAGAATTCAGATGATATTATTGATTCTCCTAGTTTAGTTCTTTTTTATTCTTGAATTCAGCTTCTTTTGAGTCTTGGTCGTGACCCTAAGCGCTTTATTTTCCAGTATTACCACCGGATACATAAACGCCACAAACACTTAACTGGGTGAAACCTTTAGAATTGTGATTCAGCTTTGTTAGAATTCCCAGATAGAGATGTTCAGAGTTCTTAAACACACTCTTTTTGCTTTAGATCACGATTTTAACTGCTCAGTCTCAAGTTTTTCACTTGACACCTTCACACCACAAGCATATAGTTAGGGGAGGAGTTCATTTGAATTTTTTAGGCCAAGATTGTGTTTCTTATAGGCCCTCCTAACCATTGATGCTCAAAGCCTTGGATCATTGCTCTTGCCTTTTGGTTTAAAGAGCTACTGGGTTTTTCTTTTTTTTTTTCTTGCATGTATTTTTTTCTTTTATTGCTTTTTGCTTCTTTTTCTTGCTTCAAGAATCAATTTTTTGGATTTTTTGGATTACCAATAATACTTCTCTTTTTTCATCATTCTTTCAAGAGCCAACATTCTTTAACTCCACTATCAAATATGTACTATTCATTCATGCATTCAGAAAATAGAAGCAATGCCACCACATCAAGATAATTAAACCATTTTTTATGTAACTAGAAATTCATATATCTCCCTATTCTTTTTCAAATAATTTTTTTTCAAGTAAGGTGAGAGATATATGGAATATTTATAGCCTTAAGACATAGCTAAAGATGTTCATGCACTAGAAACAGACAATAAAACATAAAATTCATGAAAAACAGAAACATAACATAAGCAAAGAGAAGTATGGAACGAATCCACCTTAGTGACGGTGACTACTGCCTCCTCTAGAGAAGCCAATGGACCGCTTGATCTCTTCTATATCACGCCCTTGCCTCTGTTTCTCTTCCCTCATGGCTCTTTGATTTTCTCTTATTTTATGGAGGATGGTGGAATGCTTTTGATGTCCCATCCTTAGTTGATCCATGTTGGAGCTCAAATATCCTAGGGAAGTGTGCAATTGGTCCCAATAGTCTTGGGGAGGAAAATACATCCCTTGAGGTATCTCAGAGATTTCTTTTTTAGGAGGCTCCACGTGCTCTAGTTGAGATGCATGTGTAGGCTCTCTAGTTTGCTCTATCCTTCTTCTAGTGATGGGCTTGTCCTCCTCAATGGAGATGTCTCCTATGACAATTCCAATTGAATTGTATAGGTGACAGATAAGGTGGGGAAAAGCCAATCTTGCTAAGGTAGAAGGCTTTCCAGCTATCTTGTACAGTTCTTGAGGTATTACCTAAGCACCTTCACCTCACTTCCAAGCATGATGCAATGAATCATGATGGAACAGTTAATGGTCACTTCTAATCGATTGCTAATAGGGATGATAAAGCGTTGGATAAATTCCAACCATCCTCTAGCTACAGGCTTGAGGTTAAGCCTTCTTAGTTGGAGAGGCTTGCCTTGAGCATCCCTCTTCCACTGAGCTCCTTCCACACAAATGTCTGAAAGGACTTAGTCCAGCCTCTGATTAAAATTGACTCTCCTAGTGTAAAGATATGGGTCTCCTTACATGATTGGCAAATGAAGCGCCAACCTTACACTTTCCAAGATGAAATCCAAGGGTCGCCCTCTAAAAATGGTGCTCTAATTTTTTGGGCTTTGGTTCACGCTTACATCATGATGTTTAGTGACCCATGCATTGGCATAGAACTCTTGCACCATCAAGATTCCAACTTCTGGGATAGGGTTGGTGAGAACTTCCCAACCTCTTCTCCGGATTTCATGTCGGATCTTCGGATACTCATTCTTCTTGAGCTTGAAGGATGCTTTAGGAATCTTCCTCTTCTTTGCCACTTCATAAAAGTGGTCTTAATGAGATTTCGTGATGAATCTCTCCATCTCCCAAAATTCAAAAATGGAAGCAATAGCTTTCCCTTTTCTCTTTCTAGAGGATTCTCTTACTTTAGGGGCCATAAGTGTGAATGGAAAGCAAAAAGCAACGCTTTTCCAACACCAAACTTAAAAGCTTTGCTCGTCCTCGAGCAAAAAAGAAGGAAGAAAATAGTAGAAGTAGAAGAGAATGTATAGAGAAAAGAGGAGAGAAGGATGGGACAAGTAGGGCTTTAGTGGATGAAGTGTGTTGGAGAGGTGGTAGGAAGGGCTATTTATAGGGTGGGATGGGGTAGGGTTCGGTTATGGAAAGGGAAAATTGGAGGGAAAGTTTGAATTTGTAATGGGTGTGATTGGTAGAGGGTTTATTGGGAAGAGATATGGATGTGATTGATTGGGGGTTTATGGGTAAGAGTGTGTGGGGAATAGTGAAAGTAAGAGAGAGAAAAAAGTGGGGTAAGTGGAGATTCTGTAGGACCTACTGATCCTGAGAGGCTAGGAAATTTAAATTCCCTGCCCCCTTGTGAGCATTGAACGCTGGTGGACGAAATTGTGATCCATATTCTTTAAGTTGTACTCTTTGTACTTTTATGGAATTTGAAATTGGCACGAGTGAACACAACTCCGTTCAACTAACCAGCAAGTGTACTGGGTCGTCCAAGTAATAAACCTTACGCGAGTAAGGGTCGATCCCACAGAGATTGTTGGTATGAAGCAAGCTATGGTCACCTTGTAAATCTCAGTTAGGCAGATTAAATTTGTTTATGGTTTCGAAAATTAATAATAAAAAGAAATAATAAAAGGGATACTTATGCAGATTCATTGGTGGGAATTTCAGATAGGCGAATTGAGATACTGTATGGCTCAAGAACGCCTACTTTCCTATTGCTTCAACTCAATCCTTCTTATTCCTTCCCATGGCAAGCTGTGTATAGGGGTTCACCGTTCGACGATGGCTACTTTGTATCCTCTTTGGAAAATGGTCCTCTGCGCTGTCACTCGCATGGCTAATCGTCTGGAGGCATCACACTGGCCGAAGGCTACATCCCATCCTCGCAGTGAAAACTACGCTCACGCGCTCTATCACAGCACGGCTAATCACTGGTGGGTTTCCGCTCCTACTGGAATAGAATCCCTTGATTCTTTTGCGTCTGTCACTAACGCCCAGCACTTGCGAGTCTGAAGCACGTCACAGTCATTCATTACCGGAATCCTACTCGGAATACCACAGACAAGGTTAGACTTTCCGGATTCCCAGGATCCTACTCGGAATACCACAGACAAGGTGAGACTTTCCGGATCCTCATGAATGCTGCCATCTATCTAGCTTATACCACGAAGATTCTGTTGGGGAATCTAAGAGATACACATTCAAGCTCTGTTGCATGTAGAACAGAGGTGGTTGTCAATCACGTGCGTTCATAGGTGAGAATGATAATGAGCGTCACATAATCATCACATTCATCATGTTCTTGGGTGCGAATAAATATCTTGGAATAGGAATAAGAGAGATTTGAATAAAAGAAAATAGAATTGCATTAATACTTGAGGTACAGCAGAGCTCCACACCCTTAATCTATGGTGTGCAGAAACTCCACCGTTGAAAATACATAAGTGAAAGGTTCAGGCATGGCCGAATGGCCAGCCCCCTAAAACGTGATCAATAGCCTCTTAGGATGAAGAATAAAACAAAACTGAGACCAAGGATGAAACGTGGTCAAAAGACATCTAATACAATAGTTAAATGTTCTATTTATAATAAACTAGCTCCTAGGGTTTACATGAGTAAGTAATTGATGCATAAATCCACTTCCGGGGCCCACTTGGTGTATGCTTGGGCTGAGCTTGATCAATCCATGAGCTGGGGCTCCTCTTGGAGTTGAACTCCGAGTTATGACGTGTTTTGGGCGTTCAACTCCGGATCATGACATTTTTCTGGCGTTTAACTCCAGACAGCAGCATGTACTTGGTGTTCAACGCCAAGTTACGTCGTCAATTTCCGAATAAAGTATGGACTATTATATATTGCTGGAAAGCTCTGGATGTCTACTTTCCAACGCCATTGAGAGCGCGCCATTTGGAGTTCTGTAGCTCCAGAAAATCCATTTTGAGTGCAGGGAGGTCAGAATCCAACAGCATCAGCAGTCCTTTTGTCAGCCTTTTTCAGAGTTTTGCTCAAGTCCCTCAATTTCAGCCAGAAATTACTTGAAATCACAGAAAAACACACAAACTCATAGTAAAGTCCAGAAATGTGAATTTAACATAAAAACTAATGAAAACATCCCTAAAAGTAGCTTAAACTTACTAAAAACTACCTAAAAACAATGCCAAAAAGCGTATAAATTATCCGCTCATCACAACACCAAACTTAAATTGTTGCTTGTCCCCAAGCAACTGAAAATCAATTAGGATAAAAATAAGAGAATATACTATAAATTCCAGAATATCAATGAATATTAATTATAATTAGATGAGCGGGACTTGTAGCTTTTTGCTTCTGAACAGTTTTGGCATCTCACTTTTTCCTTTGAAGCTTAGAATGATTGGCTTCTCTAGGAACTTAGAATTTCGGATACTGTTATTGACTTTCCTAGTTAAGTATGTTGATTCTTGAACACAGCTACTTTTATGAGTCTTGGTCGTGGCCCTAAGCATTTTGTTTTCCAGTATTACCACCGGATACATACATGCCACAGACACCTAACTGGGTGAACCTTTTCAGATTGTGACTCAGCTTTGCTAGAGTCCCCAGTTAGTGGTGTCCAGAGCTCTTAGGCACACTCTTTTGCTTTGGATCACGACTTTAACCACTCAATCTCAAGCTTTTCACTTGGACCTTCATGACACAAGCACATAGTTAGGGACAGCTTGATTTAGCCGCTTAGGCCTGGATTTAATTTCCTTGGGCCCTCCTATCCATTGATGCTCAAAGCCTTGGATCCTTTTTACCCTTGCCTTTTGGTTTTAAGGGCCATTGGCTTTTTCTACTGCTCCTTCTTTTTTTTTTCGCAAGCTTCTTCTTGTTCACTGCTTTTTCTTGCTTCAAGAATCAAATTCATGATTTTTCAGATCATCAATAACATTTCTCTTTGTTCATCATTCTTTCAAGAGCCAACAGTTTTAACATTCATAAACAACAAGATCAAAAATATGCACTGTTCAAGCATTCATTCAGAAAACAAAAAGTATTGTCACCATATCAATATAATTAAATTCAAGGATAAATTCGAAATTCATGTACTTCTTGTTCTTTTGAATTAAAACATTTTTCTTTTAAGAGAGGTGAAGGATTAATGGAATTTATTCATAGCTTTAAGGCATGGTTACATACTAATGATCATGAAATAAAGACACAAAGCATAGATAAACACAATATTAAAAACCGAAAAGCAGAAAGAAATAAGAACAAGGAATGAGTCCACCTTAGTGGCGTCTTCTTCTTGAAGGACCAATGATGTTCTTTAGCTCTTCTATGTCCCTTCCTTGCCTTTGTTGCTCCTCCCTCATTGCTCTTTGATCTTCTCTTATTTCATAGAGAATGATGGAGTGCTCATGATGTTCCACCCTTAATTGTTCCACATTGTGGCTTAAATCTTCTAAGGAGGTGTTGAGTTGCTCCCAATAGTTGTTGGGAGGAAAGTGCATCCCTTGAGGCATCTCAGGGATTTCTTGATGATGAGCTTCCTCATGCACCTCTTGAGAACCGTGAGGGGTCTCTCTTGCTTGCTCCATCCTCTTCTTGGTGATGGGCTTATCCTCTTCAATGAGGATGTCTCCTTCTATGATAACTCCAGCTGAGTAACATAGATGGCAAATAAGGTGAGGAAAAGCTAGCCGTGCCATGGGTGAAGGCTTGTCGACTATTTTGTAGATTTCATTGGAGATGACCTCATGAACTTCTACATCCTCTCCAATCATGATGCCATGAATCATGATGGCCCGATCCACAGTAACTTTAGATCGGTTGCTAGTAGGAATGATGGAGCGTTGAATGAACTCCAACCATCCTCTAGCTATAGGCTTGAGGTCCAGTCTTCTTAGTTGGACTGGCTTGCCTTTGGAGTCTCTCTCTTCCATTGAGCTCCTTCCACACAAATGTCCATAAGGACTTGGTCCAACCTTTGATCAAAGTTGACCCTTCTAGTGTAGGGGCGTTCATCTCCTTGCATCATGGGCAAGTGGAATGCCAACCTCACATTTTTCGGACTAAAATCCAAGTATTTCCCCCGAACCATTGTGAGATAATTCTTTGGATTCGGGTTCATACCTTGATCATGGTTCCTAGTGATCCATGCATTGGCATAGAACTCTTGAACCATTAAGATTTCGACTTGTTGCATGGGGTTGGTTAGGACTTCCCAACCTCTTCTTCGGACGTCATGTCGGATCTCCGGATACTCATTTTTCTTGAGCTTAAAAGGGACCTCAGGGATCACCTTCTTCTTTGCCACAACATCATAGAAGTGGTCTTGATGGCTCTTGGAGATGAATCTTTCTATCTCCCATGACTCGGAAGTGGAAGCTTTTGTCTTCCCTTTTCCTTTTCTAGAGGATATTCCGGCCTTAGGTGCCATTGATGGTAATGGTTAAACAAAAAGCTTATGCTTTTACCACACCAAACTTAAAATATTGCTCGCCCTCGAGCAAGAGAAGAAAGAAGAGAATAAGAAGAAGAAGAAAATATGGTAGAGAGGGAGAGAGGTAGGTTCGGCTTAGGTGAAGAAGAAGGGGTTGTGTTGTGTGAAAATGAAGTAGAATGGAAGGGTATTTATAGGGAGAGGGGGTAGTGTGTATTCGGCTATTTAGGGTGGGAATGGGTGGGAAATTGGTTTTGAATTTTTGAAGGTAGGTGGGGTTTATGGGGAAGAGTGGATAGATGTGAGTGATGAATGGGGTAATTGGGAAGAGGAATTGAGGTGATTGGTGAAAGTTGTTGGGAAGTGTGACATGGGGAAGAGTGAAATAGGATTAGGAGAATGTAATTAGGATTAGGTGGTAAGGTGAGAATATGGTAGGTGGGGATCCTGTGGGGTCCACAGATCCTGAGGTGATCCTGTGGGGTCCACAGATCCTGAGGTGTCAAGGAATTCTATCCCTGCACCAAATAGGCATGTAAAATGCCTTTGTGCATCATTCTGGCGTTTAAACGCCCATTGGTGCACATTCTGGGTGTTCAACGCCCATGTAAAGCATGTTTCTGGCGTTGAACGCCAGTTTCATGCTTGTTACTGGCGTTCAGCGCCAGTTTTTCCTCTCTGGGCACATTCCTGGCGTTCAGCGCCAGAATGTTACTTGTTTCTGGCGTTCAGTGCCAGAATGATGCTCTGTTCTGGCGTTAAACGCCAGCCAGATGCATCTTACTGGCGTTGAACGCCAGCCTGTGCGTCCTCCAGGGTGTGAATTTTTTTCTTCTGCTGTTTTTGATTCTATTTTTAATTTTTATGATTTTTTCGTGACTCCTCATGATCATGTACCTAATAAAACACAAAATAACAATAAAATAAAATAAAATTAGATAAATAAAATTGGGTTGCCTCCCAACAAGCGCTTCTTTAATGTCAATAGCTTAACAGTGGCTCTCATGGAGCCACAAGGTGATCAGGTCAATGTTGTATAGTTGTCCACACCAAACTTAGAGTTTGGATATGGGATCTTAACACCAAACTTAGAGTTTGGTTGTGGCCTCACAACACCAAACTTAGAGTTTGACTGTGGGGGCTCTTCTTGACTCTGAACTGAGAGAAGCTCTTCATGCTTACTCTCTTTTGTCACAGAGGGATGGCCATGTGCCTTAAACACAAGGTAGTCCCCATTCAATTGAAGGACTAATTCACCTCTGTTGACATCTATCACAGCTCCTGCTGTGGCTAGGAAAGGTCTTCCAAGGATGATGCAATCATCCTCTTCCTTCCTAGTGTCTAAGATTATGAAATCAGCAGGGATGTAAAGGCCTTCAACCTTTACTAACACGTCCTCTACTATTCCATAAGCTTGTCTCAATGACTTGTCTGCCAGTTGTAATGAGAACAAGGCAGGTTGTACCTCAATTATCCCCAGCTTCTCCATTACAGAGAGTGGAATAAGATTTATCCCTGACCCCAGATCACACAGAGCTTTTGCAAAGGTCATGGTGCCTATGGTACAAGGTATTAAGAACTTGCCAGGATCTTGTTTCTTTTGAGGTAGAATTTTCTGAATCCAAGTATCCAGTTCATTAATGAGCAAGGGAGGTTCACTTTCCAAAGTCTCATTACCAAACAGCTTGGCATTCAGCTTCATGATAGCTCCTAAATATTGAGCAACTTGCTCTCCAGTCACGTCTTCATCCTCTTCAGAGGAAGAATAGTCTTCAGAGCTCATGAATGGCAGAAGGAGGTTTAAGGGAATCTCTATGGTCTCTATATGAGCCTCAGATTCCTTTAGATCCTTAATAGGAAACTCCTTCTTGCTTGAGGGACGTCCCAGGAGGTCTTCCTCACTAGGATTTTCGTCCTCCTCCTCCCTTGTGCATTCGGCCACACTGAGTATATCAATGGCCTTGCACTCTCCTTTTGGATTCTCTTCTGTATTGCTTGGGAGAATACTGGGAGGAGTTTCAATGACTTTCTTACTCAACTGGCCCACTTGTGCCTCCAGATTTCTAATGGAGGATCTTGTTTCACTCATGAAACTGAAAGTGGCCTTTGACAGATCAGAGACTACATTGGCTAAATTAGAGATGTTTTGTTCAGAATTCTCTGTCTGTTGCTGAGAAGATGATGGATATGGCTTGCTATTGCTTAGCCTATTGCGTCCACCATTGTTAAAGCCTTGTTGAGGCTTTTGTTGATCCTTCTATGAGAAATTTGGATGATTTCTCCATGATAAGTTATAGGTGTTTCCATAAGGTTCACCCATGTAATTAACCTCTGCCATGGCAGGGTTCTCAGGATCATAAGCTTCTTCAGAAGCTGCCTCTCTAGTACTGTTGGATGCATGTTGCCATCCATTCAGATTTTGAGAGATCATGTTGACCTGTTGAGTCAACACTTTGTTCTGAGCCATTATGGCATTTAGAGTATCAATTTCAAGAACTCCTTTCTTCTGAGGTATCCCATTGTTCACGGAATTCCTCTCAGAAGTGTACATGAATTGGTTGTTTGCAACCATGTCAATGAGTTCTTGAGCCTCTTCAGGCATTTTCTTCAGGTGAATAGATCCACCTGTAGAATGGTCCAATGACATTTTCGAAAATAAGAGTCCATAATAGAATATATCTAATATGGTCCATTCTGAGAACATGTCAGATGGACATCTTTTGGTCAGCTGCTTGTATCTTTCCCAAGCTTCATAGAGGGATTCACCATCTTTTTGTTTGAAGGTTTGAACATCCACTCTCAGCTTGCTCAGCTTTTGAGGAGGAAAAAATTTATCCAAAAAGGCAGTGACCAGCTTATCCCATGAGTCCAGGCTATCCTTGGATTGTGAATCCAACCATACTCTAGCTCTGTCTCTTACAGCAAAAGGGAAAAGCATGAGTCTGTAGACTTCAGGATCAACCCCATTCCTCTTTACAGTCTCACAGATCTGTAAGAACTCAGTTAAAAACTGATAAGGATCTTCAGATGGAAGTCCATAAAACTTGCAGTTTTGTTGCATTAAGGCAACTAGCTGAGGTTTCAGCTCAAAGTTGTTGGCTCCAATGGCAGGAATGGAGATGCTTCTTCCATCAAACTTGGACGTTGGCTTTGTGAAGTCACCAAGCATTCTCTTTGCATTATTATTATTTTCGGCTGCCATCTCCTTCTCTTGTTCGAAAAATTTCTGAAAGGTTGTTTCTGGATTGTTGTAATTTAGCTTCTCTTAATTTTCTTTTCAAAGTCCTTTCAGGTTCTGGATCAACTTCAACAAGAGTGCCTTTATCCCTGTTCCTGCTCATATGAAAGAGAAGAAAACAAGAAAAGAAGAGGAATCCTCTATGTCACAGTATAGAGATTCCTTTGTGTTAGTAGAAGAAGAAAGGGGTAGAAGAATGAAGAAGGAGATTCGGATTTTTGGATGAAGAGAGGTGGAGAGACGTGTTAGTAATTAAATAATTAAATAGAAGAAGAAAAGAGAAGGAAAATTTCGAAAATAATTTTGAAAAAGAGGTTAGTAATTTTCGAAAATTAGAGATAAAATATAATTAAAATTAAAACATGAAACAATTAGTTAATGAAAAAGAATTTTTGAAAAAGGGATGAGATATTTTCGAAAATTAGAGAGGGAAAAGTAGTTAGGTGGTTTTGAAAAAGATAAGAAACAAACAAAAAGTTAGTTAGTTGATTGAAAAAGATTTGAAATCAAAATTGAAAAAGATAAGAAGATAGCAAGTTAGATAAGATATTTTGAAATCAAATTTTGAAAAAGATAAAATTTTTGAAAAAGATCAAATAAAAGATAAAAAGATTTAGTTCAAAAAATTTTGAAATTATTTACTTCACTAACAAGAAACTACAAGATAAGATTCTAGAACTTAAAGATTGGACCTTTCTTAACAAGAAAGTAACAAACTTCAAATTTTTGAACCAATCACATTAATTATTAGTGAATTTTCGAAAATATGATGTAAAGATAAGGAAAAGATTTTGAAAATAATTTGAAAAATGTTTTTGAAATTTTCGAAAAATAGAAAAAAATGAAAAAGATATGATTTTTTGAAAAAGATTTTGAAAAGATAAGATTTTTAAAATTGAAATTTTTGACTTGACTTGTAAGAAACAACTAATTTTAAAAAATTTTGACCAAGTCAACCCAAAATTTCGAAAATTTGGAGGAAAATAAGGAAAAGATATTTTTTGATTTTTGAATTTTTAATTATGAGAGAGAAAAACAACAAAAATACTCAATGCATGAAATTTTTAGATCAAAATAATGAATGCATGCAAGAATGCTATGAATGTCAAGATGAACACCAAGAACACTTTGAAGATCATGATGAACATCAAGAACATAATTTTGAAAATTTTTTTATACAAAGAAAACATGCAAGACACCAAACTTAGAAATCTTTAATGCATGGATTTTAACAAACAAAAAAATGCATATGAAAAATAACATAAGACACAAAACAAGAAATCATCAAGATCAAACAAGAGGACTTATCAAGAACAACTTGAAGATCATGAAGAACACTATGAATGCATGGATTTTTCGAAAAAATGCAAGAAAAATTTTTTTTAAAGCATGCAATTGACACCAAACTTAAAAATTGACTCAAGACTCAAACAAGAAACACAAAATATTTTTGATTTTTATGATTTTCTAATTTTTTTGGATTTTTATTAAATTTTTTTTTCGAAAATATAGTTTGGAAAAACGAAAATTAAAAGAAAAATTTTGAAAAAGTTTTTGAAAAGAAAATTACCTAATCTGAGCAACAAGATGAACCGTCAGTTGTCCATACTCGAACGATCCCCGGCAACGGCGCCAAAAACTTGGTGGACGAAATTGTGATCCATATTCTTTAAGTTGTACTCCTTGTACTTTTATGGAATTTGAAATTGGCACGAGTGAACACAACTCCGTTCAACTAACCAGCAAGTGTACTGGGTCGTCCAAGTAATAAACCTTACGCGAGTAAGGGTCGATCCCACAGAGATTGTTGGTATGAAGCAAGCTATGGTCACCTTGTAAATCTCAGTTAGGCAGATTAAATTTGTTTATGGTTTCGAAAATTAATAATAAAAAGAAATAATAAAAGAGATACTTATGCAGATTCATTGGTGGGAATTTCAGATAGGCGAATGGAGATACTGTATGGCTCAAGAACGCCTACTTTCCTATTGCTTCAACTCAATCCTTCTTATTCCTTCCCATGGCAAGCTGTGTATAGGGGTTCACCGTTCGAGGATGGCTACTTTGTATCCTCTCTGGAAAATGGTCCTCTGCGCTGTCACTCGCATGGCTAATCGTCTGGAGGCATCGCACTGGCCGAAGGCTACATCCCATCCTCGCAGTGAAAACTACGCTCACGCGCTCTGTCACAGCACGGCTAATCACTGGTTGGTTCCCGCTCCTACTGGAATAGAATCCCTTGATTCTTTTGCGTCTGTCACTAACGCCCAGCACTTGCGAGTCTGAAGCACGTCACAGTCATTCATTACCGGAATCCTACTCGGAATACCACAGACAAGGTTAGACTTTTCGGATTCCCAGGATCCTACTCGGAATACCACTGACAAGGTGAGACTTTTCGGATCCTCATGAATGCCGCCATCTATCTAGCTTATACCACGAATATTCTGTTGGGGAATCTAAGAGATACACATTCAAGCTCGGTTGCATATAGAACGGAGGTGGTTGTCAATCACGTGCGTTCATAGGTGAGAATGATAATGAGCTTCACATAATCATCACATTCATCATGTTCTTGGGTGCGAATGAATATCTTGGAATAGGAATAAGAGAGATTTGAATAAAAGAAAATAGAATTGCATTAATACTGGAGGTACAGCAGAGCTCCACACCCTTAATCTATGGTGTGCAGAAACTCCACCGTTGAAAATACATAAGTGAAAGGTTCAGGCATGGCCGAATGGCCAGCCCCCTAAAACGTGATCAATAGCCTCTTAGGATGAAGAATAAAACAAAACTGAGACCAAAGATGAAACGTGGTCAAAAGACATCTAATACAATAGTTAAATGTTCTATTTATAATAAACTAGCTCCTAGGGTTTACATGAGTAAGTAATTGATGCATAAATACACTTCCGGGGCCCACTTGGTGTATGCTTGGGCTGAGCTTGATCAATCCATGAGCTGGGGCTCCTCTTGGAGTTGAACTCCGAGTTATGACGTATTTTGAGCGTTCAACTCCGGATCATGACGTTTTTCTGGCGTTTAACTCCAGACAGCAGCATGTACTTGGCGTTCAACGCCAAGTTACGTCGTTAATTTCCGAATAAAGTATGGACTATTATATATTGCTGGAAAGCTCTGGATGTCTACTTTCCAACGCCATTGAGAGCGCACCATTTGGAGTTCTGTAGCTCCAGAAAATCCATTTTGAGTGCAGGGAGGCCAGAATCCAACAGCATCAGCAGTCCTTTTGTCAGCCTTTTTCAGAGTTTTGCTCAAGTCCCTCAATTTCAGCCAGAAATTACCTGAAATCACAGAAAAACACAAAAACTCATAGTAAAGTCCAGAAATGTGAATTTAACATAAAACTAATGAAAACATCCCTAAAAGTAGCTTAAACTTACTAAAAATTACCTAAAAACAATGCCAAAAAGCGTATAAATTATCCGCTCATCAAACGCCCAGCTCCTGCTCCTAGCTGGCATTCAATGTCAGTCTTATGCTCCCCATGGGGCGTTGGACGCCCATTGGGGTCCTCCTGCATGGCGTTCAATGCCAGGTCTCTGCCTTCTTTGGGGAGTTGAACGCCCAGTCTCTGCCCTCTGGCTGGCATTCAACGCTAACTATGCTACACCTCATGGGCATTGAACACCCACTCTAGCCTCCTTGTTTGGCGTTCAATGCCAACAAGGTACTTGTTCCAGGGTATTTTGTTTCCAATTCTGACTGTTTCTGTTTCTGTTCTAACTACTACACATTATCACAACTTAAAGAAAAACATGAAAATTAAAATGATATAACTTAGATAAACTTAATGAAAAACAAGAAAACTCTAATTATTGATGAGTTGCCTCCCAACAACCGCTTATTTAACATCACTAGCTTGATGAATAGCTCCTTACGGAGATGAATAGAGGCTCAAAATTTTGCCCCTTATAGTGAACTTCTTGCCTGTCCTCCCATGGATGAGCTCCACATGCTCTAGAGATAGGATCCAGTTCACTGTGTGTGGAATGATTGGATTGTCAGTGAAGACAACTCTCATGCCAGGTGAGAGGCCTTCAGTAGGGATTTTCTTATCCCTCCAGCCCTTGGGCACTTTCTTACTGCCCTTCCTCTCAAAGCTTGATGATGGTTGCCCCACACCAAACTTATAGTTGGTGTCTGGGGGCTCTGTTAGGCTCTGTTCTAAGAGGAGTGGTTGAAGCACTTCATGTTTGTTAATGGTGCTTCCTTCAATTGAGGTAGGATGAGGCTTATGTACCTTGAACACAAGGTAGTTCTCATATAGTTGCAGGACTAGTTCTCCTCTATCTACATCAACACAGCCTTGGCTGTAGCCAGGAAAGGTCTTCCAAAGATAATGGATTCATCCTCTTCCTCTCCAATATCTAGGATTATGAAGTCAGCAAGGATGTAAAGGTCTTCAACCTTCACCAAAACATCCTCTACCAGTCCATAAGCCTTTTTCATGGACTTGTCTGCCATCTTCAGTGAGATTCTTGCAGCTTGTACCTCAAAGATTCCTAGCCTCTCCAATACAAAGAGAGGCATCGGGTTTATGCTTGACCCTAGGTTACACAGAGTCTTATCAAAGATCATGGTACCTATGGTGCAAGAAATTAAAAAGCATCCGGGATCTGGCTTCTTCTGAGGTAGTTTCTTCTGAACCAAGGCATTGAGTTCCTTGGTGAGCACTGGAGGTTCTTCCTCTAGTGTCTCTATGCCAAACAGCTTAGCATTCAACTTTATGAGAGCTCCTAGGTATCGAGCAATTTGCTCCTCCCTAATTTCCTCATCCTCATCAGAGGAAGAGTATTCATCAGAGCTCATGAATTGCAACAGTGCATTCAAGGGAACCTCTATGGTCTTTATTTGAGCTTAGGTTCCTTCAACTCTTTAACAGGAATTCCTTAGTGGGATTTGAACGCCTAGCAAGGACCCCATTACTGGTGTTCAACGCCAGCTTTTGTGCTACTTTAGCGTTGAACGCCCAGTAGGTGCTTCCTTACTGGCATAAATAAAATGTTACTGGATAGGTATGAAATCAATGGTATGAGAACGGTTGAGGCTTCAGAGATGCTTTGTCTTTCCGGATTAACTTTTTTCACTATCTACTTCAATAACTTTCTGATTCATTCAATAGCAGCCGTAAGTGATTAACTCATGTCCTCTCATCAAGTTAACCTCCTTTACTGTAGCAATCCACCATGTTGAAGTGACTCATGTCCTCTTATCAAGCCACCTCTAGGTTTCTCACCGTAGCAGAAGATGAAGCTCTAAGCAAACAACTCCTCTTCACGATCCTACTCTCAAGGTGGCACAGACAAGGCAGATCTTTCGGATCAGAAAGTGCTGATTCTCTGACTCTAGCCTTAATGCCACCGAGACCTCTCGCACCCATAGTCAACGGAATTTCATGTCACAAATTCAAAGTTGCTCAGATGCTCTATTGGACTCCGCAATACAATCTCTAGCTTTAGTTCAATACTATCCGGGTCAGGACTCGCACGAAATCCATGTAGAATAAGAGTGATTGTCACGGGTCACCCTCAATTCATAAGATGAAGAATGAGAATGCATAAGAGAATATCATTAGACATATTGAAATAGAACAGTAATATTATTAATCTATGAAACTCAGCAGAGCTCCTAACCTTAACTTTCGGAGGTTAGTGACTCATACTGTACAAAGAATACTATTCGAATGTAAAGTGGGGGAAGAAGATGGCCGATGCTTGATCTTCTCCTATATATACTAATTTAATAACTAAGAATTACAGAAATAAGATAAACTAGTCTTGTAGTGCGAAAATCGACTTCTCCACTTGGTGAGTGTTTGGGTTGAGATAAGAGTGTCTCCACGAGCTAGTACCCTTTAGGAGCGTTGAACACTTGCTTGAGACCCCTTTTTAGGCGTTGGACGCCAGCTACCCCCTTTTGGGCGCTGGACGCCATGAATGGGGTTAGTGGCTGGCGTTGAATGCCAGTTTTGAGCCTTTATTTCCAAAAAAGAGTATATATTATTATATATTCCTAGAAAGCCCTGGATGTTAGCTTTCTATAGTCGTTGATAGTGTGCCATTTGGACTCTTGTAGCTCCAGAAAAGCTCTTTCTAGTGCACGGAGGTCAGAATCCGACAACATCTACAGTCCTTTCTCTGTCTCTGAATCAGACTTCGCAAAAACTCCTTAATTTCAGTCAGAAAGTACTTAAAATCATCATAAAACACATAAACTCAAAGTAGAATCCAGAAATATGAATTTTGCACTAAAACCTATAAAAATAGAATAAAATTTAAATAAGACATAATGAAAACTATATGAAAATGATGTCAAAAGCGTAGAAAATATCCACTCATCATGTACATTGTGGTTAAAGTTTGAATGTACTTTGTGGTTAGTTTGTGTATATAATAAAAAAATCTAAAGTTGTTATAATGTTCTGTGCAATGAAAAAAAAATTGAAGTTTTTAGAATGTTTTGTGCAATGAAATATATGTGTAAAGTGTTTGTTCTATAATTTTTTCAAATGCATGAATGTTGCTTGATTCAAGAAATAAGTGTAAAGAATAAAAAAGATATATAACCATTAGTGGTCTAATGTTTTCACATATTTATAGGGTTATACCAAAATAACACATCTTTAATAAAATAGTTCCTAAATTTTTCACAAAAAATAAAGCCCTATCTATATTAATTCAAAGTCTTTAGTTCTTTTTTCTTAGAGCCTTGAATTTTGGAGTTGGGACGAACTTGAAGAAGTTTACCACTCTTGTTGTTCCAGAACTAGAACTTTATATTGGATTGACTGGGATAGTTGCTGCTGGGGCAGAGACCTTCTTCTTGGTGCCTGATGAGAAGAATTTTTGATGGTGTAGAATTTCACAAATGAAATCTCATTGCAAGTATAGTTTCTAAACCAAAAAATAATCCTTTCATGCAAAAATTTTTTTATCACAAGTACAAACCCCAATAAAAATAACCGAAGTATTCAAACCTCGGGTCGTTCTCCCTAGGAATTGTAAGAAAGTGTTCTTGTTATTGGTTATGGGTTGTATATTTTGGGGTTTTGAATAAGAGACAAGAAAAGTAAATGGCAAGAATTAAACTAGCAATTAAGAAAGCTCTTGGAAAAAGGTATGAGAACTAGAAGTCCTATCCTCATTATCATCATCAATTGTGAAAAAGAATTGGTTATTGCTCCACTTAGTTAACCTCTAACTATGAAGGAAAGTCAAGTGGAAATAATCAACTTGAGACCACAAGTCCTAGTCTAATCCTAGGGAAAGACTAGAGTTAGTGTCATTCAAGTCAATTAGTAATTTCCAATTATCAATCAACAAAAGAGTTTGATAACTCAAGAGTCTCCAATTACTCAACCCAAGTCAAGAGGAGAAAAATCTAACTCATGACTAAAAGAGACATTTCATCAAACACATAGAAGGCAATAAAAGTAAACATCACAAATTACAAGAATTAAAGGAACTACAACTAATCAAGGCAAGAGATCAACAATAGAAAACTAAAGCAAACATAAAAAGATAAGGAAATCATAAATTGCATTGAAAGGAAAAGGAGATCTACAATAGAGTGCATGAACTACAACTAACAATACAAGAGAAACTACAAGAGAAGTAGAATGCTACAACTACAAGAGAACAATTAAAGAGGAAAAGGAAAATTGAAGCAAGAGTAGAGAGAGATCTAGATCTAAAACTAAGAACACTAATCTAGAGAGAAGAGAGAGCTTCTCTCTCTAGAAACTAACTAAAGCATGATGAAAACTAAACTCTAACTAATTCTAAAACTACCTCCTTCATCCCCCTTCAATCCTTGGGTTTAATAGCATCAGAAATGAGTTGGATTAGGTCCAAAATGCTTCAGAAATCGCTGGCCACGAGTTGCCTTTAGTGAGTCACGTGTAGCTTCCCACACGTACGCATCCCTAAACGCCAGGAAACTATGGCAAATTTTATATCATTTTGAAGTTCCAGATGTTAGCTTTCAACTAAAACTGCCTCATTTGGACTACTGTAGCTCATATTATGATCGATTAAGTGCGAAGAGGTCAGGATTGACAGCTTTGCGATTCCTTCATTTCTTCATGAGTTCTCCATTTTTACATGCTTTTTCTTCATTTCCTCAATCCAATCTTTGTCTCCTAAACCTGAAATCACATAACAAACATATCAAGGCATCTAATGGAATCAAGGTGAATTAAAATTAGCTATTTTAAGACCTAAAAAGCCTGTTTTCACACTTAAGCACAAATAAAGGAGAATTTACAAAACCATGCTATTTTAGTGAATAAATGTGGGAAAAGTTGATAAAATCCTCTAAATTCAACACAAGATAAACCCTAAAAATAGGGTTTATCAGTGCCAACTTTGAAGGCCATGTGGGAACAACAACCTATGAGTAAAAAAATATATTATACATCTGAAAACTCAAATAGCATATATTTATATATAAATTAAACATCGTACCTATTGAGAGTCTTCAGGATCAGATCCAATTGGACGAGAGAGATCAATCTCCACAGGTTGGGCACTCAAATGGGTCTTGGCAGGCTGCTCATCATTAGCTACAGCTACAATCTGCTCAACTATTTGGTCCTGAGGAGGTGCATCTCCCTTTCCTTCCTTTTTCTTAAATTTCTCTGAACACAACAAGAAAAACGCTCAGTACCTTCGAAGTTATAGTCGGATTTACCGTAAAAAAATAATGGCAAGATTTTTGTCAAATTTACCGTCGGATTAGGTAATAAATTTGTAACCCTAAAATATTACTGTCGGAACACAAATTCCGACGGTAACACCGACGGTAATATTTGAAGGTAAAGAAATAATTTTTAACGTGCTAAGTACTATCGGATTTAGCACGCTAAAGAAATAAGTACTATGGGATTTCAAGCAGTCAAGAATAATATTGATGTTATCAATGACTTGAGGATCACTCATGGCTACAAGCGGAGTACATTTTCTAGAATATATTCTTTTTTTGTTAATGCTGCCTGAGCTGATTTATTAGTTGTTTTCGTACCTGGGTCAAGAGACATTGCCACAATTCCTTCAAAGAAATAGACCCGTCGAGCTTTGGACATTTTTCAGGTCAAAGTCGATATCCTCAGAATGCAAATCTCCATTTGCATGAGAAGAAATATAATCGACGAATTTCTGTGTCGATGGTATGAAAGTAGTGTCTTTGGCGACGAATTTCTTTGTCAATAATCTAGGGAATAAAAATATAATATTAAGGGACAGTCAGAAGAAACTTAACAGAAAGACTAAATAAGAGGGGTACAATAAAGGAGAAATTGAAGCATGAACTACTAGATGTTGAGTTAGAACAGAGGTAGGTGAAATAACAGTCGAAGTAGGTTGAGTAGGCTGAAGAAATTTTGTTTCAACACAAATTGATGGATCTATTTCTTAATCAAAACGATCATCGACATCCGCATCTTGAGAAGAAGCCTCTTTTTGAGTTTGTTTCAACTGCATCATATTTAAAAATTACAAGTAAGGGAGAGTTATAAAGTTACGATAGATGCCATCAGATATATACCTTAGAAGTTGTAGGTCGAGTCTTTTTAAGCTTTGGTGTTTTAGTTCTCATTATGATATCAATGGTTCCATGCTTCTTTGAAGTAGGAGTTGCACCAATCGACCTTCCTTTGCTTTGACTCTTGCCTTGTGCGGTGTTCTCTGTTGATATTACGTCTTCATCAATATCTAAGATTTTCCCAACTGGTTAAGGGCTAGCAGTAATCCGAGTGATAGGGGTGTGTCGAGTAACCAAGGACATTGAGAGAACAAGGTAAGTGAGATATTGAAAGAAATATTGAAAATTTAATAGAAGATTTCTTTTGCTTACCTATAGTTCTTTTTTATGCCACCTGTGCGTGGGAAAAGACCAGGTTTGAGAGTGTTTGATCGGCAGAAGTGCAATGAGAAAAAAAGGTGTTTGACCACCATGTTTGAAAATTAAGATTCGATAAGAAACAATATTTAATATCAAGATGGTGGTATTGAATCGGCATCCTCTGATGATTCATTTCTAACATTTGGTCAAATTCTTGTATCTCTGACACCTCTTACTGAACCTTTTGAGTTTCAGGGTCGAGAGACAAAGGAAAAAGGTAAGGCTTGAGCTAAACCAAATTGTCGAGCCACATACTGTAGCAAATAAACAACTAGTTGCCTTTTGAGAGCCCATGTCGATTCATGCAGTAAGCCAACAGGAAGGGTTTGAGGAGTTAAGATCCTAGTCCACATATCATCAACTAATTTTTTATTTTTTGGTTTAGAACTGGTAAAAGAATTTTGACAAGAAACATAGTTGGGTCGAAATGAGAATGGGTTTGGAAAATATGAGATATTATTGTCCTTCTTAATATTGAATAAGGTTCTGACAAAGTATCGAAGAGCACTAATGGGGGACATGGTTTTTGTTTCGTCCAGGAAAGTTGGAAAAGACAAATGCCATCAATAGGAGTGTCGGGAATTTCTGATCCAGAGGTTATGAGTCGAGGCTCCAGAATATCTTTGAGCCACAAGTTTACGACCCAAAGGGGACCAAAAGGGTTGATTGAAGGATCCTTCGACAGATTTCATCAACAATCAAAGAAAGAGTTTCAAAAAGTTGACTCAGGATTAAAGCCGGAAGATCAATGAATTTTTTGTGATGGAGCATAATGGTCAGAGGCAAATAATTGTTCTTTTGAATTTGAACCGACTTAGAGCAGAAGATGAAAGAATTAAGCCAAAGTAGGAGAAAGGCCACATGTTTGCTATCAGTAACAGGGTCTTTGTCAGAACCCATGTTGTTTTCAATAAAGCTCGCTCTGAAATTTGCGGCAAAATTGATATCAAAATCATCTTTAAGACGGTCAGTTGACCATGACACAAATTCACCATCGACTGGTAAATCGGTCAGGGCCGAAATGTCCATTAGAGTCGGGTCCATCATTTCATAAGGGAAATGAAAGCTATTAGAGGCTGGGCACTAGAAGTACAAACTGGCCCCTAACAAAGAAGCACTGTAAGAAAGATCAAAAGTAGCTAATTATAATGCATGAATAATGTTTAAAGATTCCCGAATTGGCTTATATACAAGTGCTAGTCGAGACATCCAGGTTGAAAAAAGAGAACTCAAATCCTTAGGGGGAGCTGTTATGAACACTCGACCAACAAAATATGAAGCCTTAATGTTCTTACAGAAAATCAATAGTAGATGTTCTAGTGGTGACTGAAAGAAGGAAGAAATAGAATCAATATATTCTTGGGTAGCCAAAAGACCCAAAAAGGAATACAACTCTCCATTAACCAGAATGACAAAAATACACGGTGATGCCAGAGAGTAGAAGTTTCGACATTTAGATTTGGGACTCTCAAAACTTCATCGTCATCATGAAATTGCACTGTTTCAGCCACTAGTGGAGAAAAAGGCAAGGCTTTGTCTTCTTTTCCGCGAGAATAAGACGTGGTAGCCATGGATGTTAAAGAAAAGATGGCCATGATGGTTGACAAAAAAGATTAATGAAAGAGTTGGAAAACTATGAAAAACACATTGCCTAGGGAGAGAAAGGATTAGGTTTCTTCAAGAAGCAAAGTTTTGGAATTTGAAATGATTTAATTTGAGGAGTAATGTTTTGTTTCATAGGGTAATTCAGGCCTAAGGCATTATGCATTTTCAGAAAAGTGCGCGATTTTAAAAGAAGCGTAACATTTTTTCAAAATTTTAAAGAATCTGAAAAGGTTACATGTGCCTAGCACGAGGAATATTAAAACTTGATTCGTTTGAACAAAGTCACAAGTTTTAAGGGACATTTTGTTAGTATAAAAAATAGACTTTTTCGACCATCATTGATTTCGACCATCGAAACAGTATTTCGACTACAAGAACCAAATTGGGCAAGTAGGAATCGATGGAAGAAGGTACAAAAATGTCGAAATCAAAGGGTAATTGGTGACCTCTTTCGAAGTATCAAAAGCTTAATTCGACCTTCAAGCTAAAGAAGGGAACATGTGAGCAAAATTTGAGGAACTAATGGGTGTCAAAACTTGGGGATAAAGGTTCTTCGTGGTTAAGGCAAGGTCGTGGCAGAGAAAAATGAGGAAATGTGATCGTGGACGACATGCTCCAGGATCAGTCAATTTCATAGCCTATAAATAATAGAGATTCAAAAGAAGTTCGGGATTTCGCTCAAGAATATTAGATCATCACTTAAACTCATCAAATTCTCAGTCTCTGCGACACAACGGAAGAATATGGAGTGCAAATGCATGTGAGTGTTGCAAGTCAAATTTTTACTTATTTCATTCATCGTTATTTTTTTTTCTGTACGGTTTGTATTATTATTTTGTTTCAATTATTATTCTACATTTTCATCATCTTTTATATTTTTTCTTTTGACGTTTATCTTAAGTTCATCATTAACAATTTTTGTATAAATTATTTTGACATTAATTAAATAATTTTTGAATCAAATTTATTTTTTTTTAGAAAAGTCAATTATCCAATACTTAAAATTTTGATCCAAGTTTATTTCGACAACATCTGTGAGAAGTCGACTAAGAAAGGAGTGAAATTGTAACATTATTAATTAATTTGCTGGTTATTAGCTTTATAATACTACCAACGTACACGTATAAAGATATATATGTCTTCCATTCGGCTTAATGTTTAGCATATCTATTTAGAAATGTTTATTAGTAATAAATTATTACTGTACTAATAAGTAATTAAAAATCACATAAAGGTAGTAATGTGAACTTGACACAAATTACAATTAGGTCAATAATTATTAGAGCAGACAAAATGTCAAAAGAAAACACTGGCCCAATAGGTAGAAATCCGATAGTCAATAATGCTGGCCCCATAACTCATCATCAAATTCCTCAGTCCTCACCCACAAAGGACATCATCGATGTCCAAAATAAAAAAATATATAAAAACAAAAAAAATAAAACAAAAATGATATCCATTGATTGAACAAGACATCAATGAAACTTCGTCCTAGATTTAAGTGGGGCAAATTATAATCAAACAGATCGAGAAGAGAACATACAAGTGGGTGAGAAGTTACTATTTAGATTAGCGTGGAACTACTTGCAAATCTATATCGTGTCATGTGATTCGGATTTGTTTTTCTTTTATTTTATATTTTGGGAATAAAAGCATTGAAAAAAAAAGTAATTAACACATTTTATTCTTATTTTTAGAGTTTATTTGATGTTATTAAGTTATTAAAAAAAATTTAATATATTTGACAAATTTATAATAAAAAATAAAAATGCTAAAAAACATTTTTTTAAAATTATTATTTAAATCTTTTTTAAAAAGATTTTTTTATTTTAAAAAAAATATTTATCACATAATAAATAAATAAATATTTTTATATTATTGTATTTAAATATAATTAATAAATAAAAAAATTTATATGAGATATTTAAATATAAAATTATTTTTATTTTTTTAAATAATTTTTAAAAAAATAATTCAAAAAATAATCTTTTTTTAAAAATAATAATAATAATAATAATAATAATAATAATAATAATAATAATAATAAGCATGTTTTAATTAGGAGATATGAAATAAAGGCATGCATGTCATGATGTGAACAACCATCATTTAATCAATCCATGAAGCACGGATCCAGATCACCTATTATAAATTGGGAATCTCCTACCAGGCACCACCATTTAGTTCCGCCCCAATGTAAGTTATGAAGATATAGTTCCGATCTGTCCCCTTAAGAAATAAAATGATTAGATAGTGATGATGTAATCAATACTGTAGGAGTACATGTGGATTGGGCATTGTGGATTACATATAGTGATAGAATCAAGATTAGGGTAAACTAGATATTTATACATGCACAATTCGTGAAAATTAATATTATAAAATTTTTATTTATAATTTTTTTAAATAATTAAAAATAATAAATACATTTTTATTTTATAATTAACTATAAAATAATTTATATAACCCTTGAAATAAAAAATTGTGTCATAATAAATTTTATGATAATAAAAATTAAATTAATAATCTATATTTTATCTATATTAAAATATCTGCTTCAGTAAATATTTGAATTTATAAATTTTAATTTTTTTTGTATAGTCACAAAATAAAAAAGGTCGTTGTATGTAATTTTTTTAGTTATTTTTTTAATATTATTTTATTTGATTCTTTTATACATATAGTATTAAACTAGTTCACAAAGTAAAAGGTAAATATCAGAGTGACAGAAGGTTAAGATTTGGGACATGAAACATAGGTACCCTAACATGAAAGTTCATAGAGGTGGTGGACACCATGATAAGGAGGAAGATTAACATTATGTGCTTATAAGAAATAAAATGGGTTGGTGCGAAGGCTAGGGAGTTTGATACTTCTGGTTTCAAACTTTGATATATAAGAAAGGTGAAGAATAGGAATGGGGTTGGAATTATTGTGAATAAGAAGTGGAAGAAGGACGTAGTGGATGTCAAGAGGGTGGGAGATCTAATCATCTCTATCAAACTTGTGGTGGAGGGAGGTGCTTTCCATGCGATTAGCGCCTATGCACTGCAAGTGGGTTCGGACGAACAACACAAGATAAGGTTTTGGGAGGATCTAGAGAGTTCGGTTCAAGACATACCTTTGGGAGATAAGATTGTCTTAGGAGGAGATTTAAATGGCTATGTTAGGAGAGAAGTGACTGGGTATGGGAGTATTCACGAAGGCCATCGTTTCGGGGTGACCAATGCCGAGGGTAAAACTATTTTGGACTTTTCCTCAACCTTTGATCTTCTCATCGCAAATACAAAAACAAACAAACATCTTATAACCTATAAGAGTGGCATGACAAGCTCTCAAATCGACTTCTTCTTCTTGAGGAGAGTCGACCGAAAATTTGGCATTAATTGTAAAATTATCCTGGGAGAGAGTTTGACAACACAACATAGGGTGCTCATAATGGATTTTTGCGTTGAGCAAAAGTTGAGAAAAAGACATCATATGAAGAACCCAAGGACGATATGGCGGCGGATGAAAGGTGAGGAACAAATAAGCTTCCTAAGACAGGTAGGAAAAGAGGCAAAGTGGGATGGGAATGGAAGCGCGAAAGAGATGTAGATGGAGATGGCAGAAGTTTTTAGAAGAACAGCAAAAGAAAGCTTTGGTGAATCTAAAGGAATAGGACCAAGAGACAAGGAGTCCTGTGGTGGAATGCGAGTGTACAAGAAAAGATAAAGATAAAAATGAAGTGCTTTAAAGGGTGGTCTTTATGCCGCAACGCAGATAATTGGGAAAAATACAAGGCGGCTAAGAAAGAGACAAAAGTGGCTGTAAGTGAAGCAAAAACAAGAGCATATGAGGGTTTCTACCAGTCTTTGGGCACAAAAGAAGGAGAAAAAGCTATATATTGAATCGCAAAGAGCCGTGAAAGAAGAACGAGAGATTTGGATCAGGTTAAGTGCATAAAGAATAAGGATGGAGAGGTGTTGGCTCAAGAGGAGAAGATTAATGAAAGGTGGAAGAGCTATTTCTACGAGTTATTTAATGAGGGACAGAAGACTCTTCCGAGCCTTGGTCGGTTATGCACAAGGGAAGAAGATCAAAACTTTTACTACTATCGAAGGATTCGAGACTTCGAGGTAAAAGAGGCTCTAAAGCAGATGAAAAATGGCAGGGTAGTAGGACCTGATAATATTCCGATTGAGGTTTGGAAGGGCTTTGGAAAAAAAAGGCATCAACTGGTTAACCAAGCTTTTTAATGAGATTTTAAGGTCAAAGAAGATGCCTGATGAGTGGAGAAAGAGCACATTGGTACCTATCTACAAGAATAAGGGGGATATACAAAGTTGCAGAAACTATAGGGGGATCAAGCTTATGAGTCATACCATGAAGTTATGGGAACGTGCGATAGAACGGAGGTTGAGAAAAGAGATACAAGTAACAGAGAACTAATTTAGTTTTATGCCAGGCAGATCTACCACGGAAGCGGTATACCTTTTAAGAAGGATGATGGAGAAGTATCGTAGTAATAAAAGGGATCTACATATGGTGTTTATTGATTTGGAAAAAGCGTATGATAGGGTACCAAGGGAGGTCTTATGGAAGGTTTTAGAAAAGAGGAGAGTAAAGATCGCATATATTCGTGCAATTAAAGACATGTATGATGGGGCCACAACTAGTGTGAAGAATCAAGGTGTTGTGACAGAGGAATTTCCTATAGGTATAGGATTACACCAGGGATCATCCTTAAGTCCATACATTTTCACATTAGTCTTGGAAGTACTCACAGATCACATCCAAGAGCCTGTGCCATGGTACATGCTTTTTGCTGATGATATCGTCCTTATGGGAGAGTCAAGGGAAGATCTAAATAAGAAGTTGGACTTATAGAGAGAAACTCTAGAAGCGTATGGTCTGCGCATAAGCCGTAGCAAGATGGAATATATGGAGTGTACGTTCAGTCTGAGAAAGGAAAACCCTAATATAGAGGTGAAGATTGCAGAAAACATCCTACAAAAAGTTAAAAATTTTAAGTATCTTAGATGCATCATACAAGATAATGGAGAGATTGAACATGATGTAAATCATAGGATCCAAGTAGGTTGGTCAAAATGGCGGAGTGCATCTGGTTTTATATGCGACAAAAAAGTACCTTTAAAACTTAAAGGTAAATTCTATCGCACCGCTATAAGACCGGCTATGCTTTATGTTACGGAGTGTTGGGCGGCCAAAGGAGAGCACGAATATAAGCTGGGTGTGGCAGAGATGAAGATGTTGAGATGGATGAGTGGTCATACGCGATTGGATAAAATAAGGAACGAAGATATAAAGGAGAGAGTTGGAGTAGCACCCATTGTGGAAAAAATGGTTGAATCGCGTCTCAGGTAGTTTGGACATGTGTGAAGAAGACCGATAGAACACCGAGTCAGGAGGGTGGATGAGATGGAAGATGGACAAGGGGCGAAAGGCAGAGGAAGACCTAAGAAGACCATCCATGAGGTGGTCAAACGAGATCTACATGTAAACAGTCTCTCTGCAGATATGATACATGATAGAGCACAATGGCGTCGTTTGATTCATGTAGCCGACCCCACTTAGTGGAACAAGGCTTTGTTGTTGTTGTTGTTGTATACATATAGTATTAAACAAATTTATAAAGCAAAAATAAATATAGGCCTATTTGCTAAATAATACTCTATATTATAATTTTGATCTTGTATCAAAATTAAAATGGTTGAAGGAATTTTTAGCAATTCGTGTGAGAGATTATGAGATGTGTAACACCCTACCACACAAAACTTTACACCTAGGATGTAAAATAGAGGTGGCGAGGTGCTACGACCTCTAAGTTATAATACATACATATAATATATAAAAGAATATAATAAACTATGAGTCTTAAAAAATGGGCAAAACAAAATTGCCAAATAAAAAGCGCAATGCTCGAGAAATAGAATTACTTACGAACTAAGAAACCTAAAAGTTAAAGATATGAATAAACGAAAGAGCGAAAAGAGAGTCAAGAATACAGTGAAACTAGCTCCTAACTCAGCCTGCGAAGCCAAGGCTGGCCGGAGAATATATACATATATATACATAAGTATCCCAAATACCCAAAATACAGAAAAAGGACCCTAGCCCTCCTATAACCTCTATGAGGAACAAAATAATCAAGTATCTTGGAGAGCAAGCTAAGTGCATATATACATATATAAAAAAACAGAAAACCTAAAATATCCCAGACTACTCTGCTTCAGGAAATCTAGATGCCTAGCAAGGAGTCTCTCGACCTGCATCTCAAAACAACAACACAGTATGGGATGAGAATTGGAAGTTCTCAGCATGGTAAAAGTGTCACGCGTATAATAAATAAGGTCCTGGGAATGCTAGAGACAATCCTAGAACTCCGTTATCACAATTACAGAATTTAATTTCTAAGTAAAAGCCATAAATAGGGGTAGGTGTTCTAAGTACACTATAATCTTTTGTCTTAAACTTAACACCTAACACTCAACCCATTCACCGTTCAACTGTCCCTCCGTCTTCCATAGATTCAACAGAGACAAGCAACCAAACAAATTCACGTACAAGTAATAAGCAGATAGTGCATATAGCAAGTGTTCCGAGGGTTACCTGAAACTGTAGGTCGATCTCGGTCAAGATCTTCTGTGCTGGTCGGAGATGACGCGTCCGACGTGTAGGAGATGGTCGGAGCTGCCGCATCCGACTTGTTGGACTGCCAATGCTGCTAATCCTTGATTACCGGAGGGTGGTGGTACCTGCAAGGAACTCTGATGCTTAAGTTAGCAAGGGTATTAAACAGGTTTTTAGTAGAATCAGAGTATGAGTTATACCTGGGTGCTCCAGTGTATTTCTAATGGTATGGAGTGACCTTTCTGGGGATAAGATAGTTATCTTATCTTATCTTATCTTCAAGTGAGGTCATCTTATCTTCAAAGGAACCGCCCTTATCTCTATAGGCTTGGACTACCTTAGGATTTGGGTCGTGTTCCTCTGTTGGGCCCTTTTTGGGCTCTTCCTGGTGATTGGGCCGAGCTCTCTGAGAAGAGGTCGGATTGTCCTGACCTGAAGAGGTCGGTCGATTTATCAGTAGAACATCCCGGGTCGGATAGCTCGACCCAGGGTATGAACAGTGCCCCTGCTCGAGCTCGGTCTTCTGTTTTGAGGTCGAGTCTTCGGTTTTAGGATTTCGATCCTTTTTATGGTGAAGCCAAACTTGAGCATTTTGTAGAGTTCTCCCTTGAATGCAGAACATTTCTTTTTGAATTTTATTCTTTTGAAAAACGCGCGTTCCTTTGCTTTGGGAATGTGCGAAGGTTTAGTAACCTCATTAATTCTTTTTAATGCTCCGTTTCTTTGTTCTTTTTTGAACTCTTCACAAAACGGTTTCTCTTCTCTGTTTCGTAACTTTCCCTTTTCTTTCTCACTTTCTGTTTTCTCCTGAATATTTGTATTTTCGCATTTTTCTCTCTGCGATGTTTGTTTGGTGATCGTTGGTGTTTTCTTTGCTTCTGAAAGGCGATTCTGGTTTCCTTCTTTCCGTCTTCAGTTTCTTCGAAGCTTCCTCTTTTTTCCAAGTTGGTTTCTTCTTTCTGCTTCTTTACTTCTTTCGCCGATTTTTCCTTTTGATTCTTGGTGAGGCTTTTGATTTTGCTTGCATGCTTGAAAGTTTGATCCTTTACGCTTGGTTGCTATGATGTGTTTTTCTGGTATTTCTCTCGATGACTAAAATTACCAACGCCAGTTAAATTGGTCATGTCATTAATTTTTGAGATAAGTATTGTTTTAATCCTTAAAATTTAGGGTCAAAATCAAAATCGTCTCTGATCTTATTTTGAATTTAAAATCATCCCCAATGTTTTATTTAGTATTAAAATCGTCGTTTCGAATAATTATATCCTTCTATAATTATCTCCATCACAACCTCTTATTTTCATTCCCACCGCCTGAAGAGAGAGAAGTTGAGACTCAGAGAGACACAGAGAAGCAGAAACTCAAAGAGAAAGAAGCCTTGCCGCGCCTAACCGACGCCGTCGCGACTCACCCTCACCATCGTCATTGCCGCACCACGACTCTCCATCGGCAGCGCCGCGACTCCCCCACGTAGCGTCACCCATTGCATTCGCAGCGCCGCACTTGACCCTCGCCCTTCTCGTGTTCGTCATCATTGGAGAGGTGATGGTAATGGTAGTGGTGGTCATGTTCCTCGTGTTTTCAAGTTCCTAAATTTTTCTTGTTCATTATAATCCCTACTTTTTTAATTTTTGTTCTTAATGTGTTCTTGTTCTTCATATATATAAACACACACAATAATAAATGAAGAAGCAAGAGTTTGATTTGTAGCGTGAGATATTAAGATCGTGAAAGGTGTAAGGTTGGTTTTTTTTAATCTCCATGAAAGACAAAGCAGCAAGAACAATTGAACATGAAAGTTATTTTGCTTCTTCCATTTTTTAAGATTGCTGTGTTTCATGTGTTTGAATAGCGGAAATTGGAAGCAGGGGAGCCATTTTTTGAGGTTGATGTGTTTCAGATATATTAATTATATGTTCTTGATAATTGTATTTATAAATTTTTTGTTCTTGTAATTAGAAATGAATTTGGAGATTTTTTATTCTGGTTAGTTGAATCTAAGTTCTGAATTTTGTTAATTGAAAAAGAAGATGAAAGTTTTGTTATTTAAAAAAGAAAAAGACGACGGAAAAAAAAGAGTGAAACGTGGGGAAGAGAGGATATTTTTGTTATTTAAAAAAATATTTTATTCAAAAAAAGACGATTATAATACGAAATAAAACATTAAAGATGATTTTAAATTTAAAATAAAGTCAGGGATAATTTTAATTTTGACCTTAAATTTTAAGGATTAACACAATACATATCCTTTAATTTTTAATCAGCATGTCAATGATAATTATTTATAGAAAAAGTATAAGTAAACAATAAAAATATTAAATAACGTAAATAATAGATATATCGGATGTTTATATTAGGGATGGTTATTTTAATATTAAAATTTAGAAAATTAATTTAAAAATGTAGTGTGTTTTAATTTAATTGGTGGTTGTTCATATTGTTCAACAAAATCATTGTCCCTAACATTTCCCTTATTTATATGTATGTAAAGTAAAATCTATCGTATAATTCATTTTTGATGTATCTATCATATAACTCAACGGTCATACATTGGTATATAAAGCCAACAAAAAGATCAATTTAACTCATATTAGTATTTTTCAAAGATTAAATTAAAGTGTTGAGTCTCTTCAAGACAAAATTAATTTATAATCTTTCCAAAACAAATTTAGACATTCACCCTCACAATGTACATATTAAATATGTGTTTTAATTTCAAATCATACAACAAATTTGTCCTTTTTTTTTTGAAACAAATAATTCTTAACTTCCTTTCTGTTGCATAAAATATTACCTAATAATAAAAATAGTTCTTAGAAAATCATGTGTGTATCAATTTAGTTCTTAAAAGATTAAATTGATCTTTAAAAAATATAATTATGAATGAAATTAATCATTTTATGCGTTTGATAATGACATGTGGTATAATTATTATTTTAAGACATGTTATTGTCTAATTTGTATAATTATTAATTTGATTTACTATTATATCTTTTAAAAATTAATTTAAAGGCGTTTAATTTTTTAAAACTAAATTGATGAACACGTAATATTTTGGAGATTATTTTAACTATTAACAATATAAAATAGAATGAACTATTAATTTAGTTTCTGATAATTCTAATTATTGAGACTGAAAGGAAGATATTGACATGTCATATTACGTAACTGAGTTGTCATATTTGTTTGCTGAGATGATTATTATGTGTCAATGTAAACAATTAAAAATGGATAGAAATTTAATTGTCTTTAAATTGAAATTGGTTAGAAATTTATTTGTCTCTATTCTTTAGACAAAATAACATCGTTTTGACGTTAAATTAGTTAGGAACCTAACTATTTACTCTAAACGAAATTGATACAATAGTTTTTTTTTTATTTTTTAATTTATTTATTATATTAATATATTTTTCAACAAATTCACAAATGTATGATATAATAAGTATAACTAATTAATAAATTATTTAAATTTAAAATATTATTTATCAAAAATTAAATAAATATTTCTCAATATAAATTTTAAATATATAAATAATAAAAATCAAAATACAGTTAATATAAATAATAATAACCTTGTGATATATTATTAGTATTACGTAACTTTCGTAATAAAATAGAAATTAATAAACGCATTATTTAACATATAGGACATATTGTAATGATAACAGTTGTCGTGATAATAATTTATAATTATTAAATAATTATAATATTCTTTCTAGTCATCGATATACATAATTTTTTTTGAATAATAACAAATTTAATTTTTTATTTTTTTTAAATTAAATTAATAATTATATTTAATATTTTTATATTAAAATATATTGTCAATTGACTACTAATATTAAATAAAAAAATGTTATATATATTATGAAAACTATTTATAAATATAAAATATCAATAATAACACTAATCTATTAATAATATATGTTGTCATAAGTTAAGGTTAGAAATTGATAAAAATTTATCAATATAAAAAATAATGCACGCAGTTTAATTAAAATTTTGCTCACATTAAAATTCAATTGCTTGCATATATACTGTAACTAATAATTAATTAAGTAGTGGACACACATATCTATGCTTTATTTCGTTTAGTATTAATAGTTAATGATAGTGTATTCCATGCAAAGATATTAAATATAATTATTAATTTAGTTTAAAGAGATGACAAATTAATTTTATTATTATTCAAAAAAAATTATGTGTATTATTATTATTATTATTATTATTATTATTGTGAAATAATATATTCATTTTCATTAATTTTTATTTCATTACAAAAATTATCTAAATTATAATATTATAATTTATCATAAAATTATTATTATTATTAATGTATTAATCGTATTTTAATTTTTATTATTTACATATATGAAAATTATCTATTTAGTTTGATAATAAATAGTATTTTTAAATTTAAATAATTTATTAATTAATTTATATTTATTATATTATATATTCAATAATTTAAAAATATTAATATAATGAATAAAAAATAATTTAAGATATTATCTCAATTTTTAGGAAAAATAGGTTCTGTCCAATTTGATGTTAAAATGACGTTATTTTATCTAAAGTATAGAAATCGAGACAAATAAATCTCTAACTAATTTAAATTTAGGAGTAATTAGTTAGGTCTTTGTCTATTTTTAATTGTTCATAATGACTAGTAATGACCAACAAAAATAACATGACAACTCAGTTATATAACGTCATATTTCAATATTTTTCATTTAAAGTTGATGAAAAAAAAACCGTGTTGTGTTACGAAAATAAGAGATGGGAATCAAAATGAACTATTTCTTTTTGTAAAAGTTATATTATCATTTGAAAAAATAGCCAGAAACGAGTTGGTAGTTTATTCTATAAAATATTATCTACTTACGTCTAAAACAGAATATCAATCCTAAAATTATTACCCTCAACGTAGACGACCTTTTGTTATAGCTCTTCTTAGTTAACATACCAAAAAATAAGAAGAAAGATTTGAAGAGAACACGTCCAATGGTTTGTCACTTTGTCATGTGTTGTCTTAGCTTAGACGTCCTACATGATCCTTTCCACTTCTAATTTAGGGTGGTTTCAAAAGCACATTTCTTCCTTAGTTATCCTTCCTATATATGTGGTTGAGGCAAATTATGAGATATATTCGCCGGTGGCATTCACATATACTTATGTCATCAACAATTTATGATGTGCAATATATAAGTGTGAATACGATGGCAGTTTAGATTTGATGTCATGATATATATTTTTTATTATATATTTACTCATTGGTATAACATAAAATAAGTACATAAATTTTAATAGAATATATTAACTGTATTATCTTTATAATTATTTATTTTAGTAATAATATGTGTAACATCTATATTTTTTTAGATACACACAATACTATAATTTTTTATTTTTTAATGAAATTAAATTTTTAATAAAATGAATAATAACCACAATATATAACTTAATCTCATAAGAACTTATATAGTGGCTGGTTAAGGTTTTATATTTTCCATATATATAAATATATTTGTCTTTTTAAAAATATATGAGGATAAGTTTAATTTGTAATCTCAAGGCACGTTTAATTTGTTTTTTATTTTTTTATTTTATTTTTAGTTTAAAATTTTTTTATAAAAAAAGTGAAAATAATATTTTTTAATGTATTTAATTTTTAAAATTTTGTGAAAATGAAGTAAGAGTAAAAATAAGAAGTAAAAATAAAAAATAAAATTTTATTGTTGTTATTTTTTTTCTTTTTCTTTTACAAAATTTTAGAAACAGAACATTGAAAATAAAATAGAAAATAAAAGTGTAAATTGAGGGGGTTTTATTTAAATTGAAAAATATAATATTTACCGATTTAAATAAATGTATAAGTATTTACCAAAATACATTTAGGGTTATATCTCGGATACAGTGGGGAAAACCACAAAACAAACATATTTCGAGTGCACTAATCCGTTCTGTGATATGGGACGCGCTGGTCATATCTCGAGTGCATCCGAGATATGAACAAGAAAGCATATCGGATACACTGCATCTGAGATATGCTCATATTCTAACATGGACCAGTGCATCCGAGATACATGCAAGGAAGCAAGAGAGGGACACTGCATTCGAGATATAGTCAAGATCCAATACTTTTTTTATGAAAATATTGTAATGTTGTAGATGAAAAATGGTCCCATAACAATCGAATGTAACTAGTTATACAGAAATTATGCTTCATTACACATTAAATACATTTAATAACAATCAGTACATCAAAGTGACAACATTGGAACAAAAAGACATAAACCCTAAACTGCATGCATCGTCATGGATCGAGTGGGGCGAATTGGGACACTCACGTCTAGTGTGGCCCTCTCTGCGGCAAAGCCTACATCTCTTCTTCGCATGCTCAATGGCATCTATATCATTCCGGATCCGAATGGATACCGGCCTACCTGATGCCTTCCTCTTCATGGCTGAATTGGGTTTCAGGCGTGTACCGTACCATGGAGGCCACATATTTTCGTCTGGTATCGGCGAAAACTCCCTCTCGTATACTTTGAATACAGAGGCCATCGTGTACACGGTGTCCACAAAATGACCCCACTCAATACTCACAGCTGCACATGTTGCTAGGGCATGTCGACATGGGTAATGCAATGACTGGAACAGGCCACAATCGCATGTACGCTCGGTCATACGAACCCGATCTGAAGTCTGTGATCAACCATCTACTAGCTCCATCTCTTCCACGCTAAAATCGGATGCCCTACAATCACAACGGGTGACTCACAACATCGGCAGGATCTCTCTGTTCTTATCTATAGCTGCCAACAGCCGCTGCGAGTAGATCTGTCCACCCTTTAACTGGTGGGAGGAAAAATGCCGGTTAAGATTTTCTGAAAGAATATTTTTCGAAAACAGTGTTGCAAGTACAGTTTTAACCTACGAAATTTCCACTACCAATTTAAATTGTGTCACAATTAATAATAAATAACTTAGAGTAAAATTTCGGGTCGTTTTCCTAAGAGTTGACACAGAATGCAAATTATTGGTTAGGATTTTTCTGAATATTTTCTAAATTTGAGAACGGAAAAATAAATAACTAGAAAGTAAAGCAATGAATTAATAACAAGAGGTGATATGTATTTAAAATAAAAGGCCTTGACTAGGGTAGAGAATTGGAGTTTCTATCCTGGTTATCTTTCCCAACTATAATGTAAAGGTTCATTGCTCCCACTTAATTATCCTCTAACAATTGAAGGAAAGTCAAGCGGTTGTCACTAACTCTGACTCACAAGTCCTAGTCACTTCATGGGGAAGGTCTAGAGTTGGTGAAAACCGAGTTAGCCAACGATTCCCAATTACAAATTAATATTTGAGTATCACAACTCAAGGGTTTTCAATTAATCAACCCCCAAGCCAAGTTGAAAGATCTACTCCATTAACATGAATGCCATTTTTAAAAACACATAATAGGAGTAAATAAAAGACATGATAATTGTGAAAAATTAATTAAATCAAAATTGGTATGAACAATAATTAACACGACTCAAACAAGCAATAAAAATAAATATAAGAATACTTCAATGCATTAATAAGATTCAAAACTGATAAGATCCAAACATAAATTCAACAATCAAATGAAAAAGAGTAAATAAGGGAGTCAAAAGAAGAAACTAGGAATAAAATAATGAAGAACGAAGGTAGCAGCAACTCTCTCAAGATCGAATTCGAAGATGAAAATAAGAATGTCAAAAATCCTAGAGAGAACTAAGAGTTTCTCTCACTAGAATTCAAAACTAATCTAACTCTAAAGTGTAAATGAAAGTAAGTTCTCCAGTCTCAGCTCCATCTTTGCCTCTAGTCTGCATTTTCGGGCTTGAAACTGGGTCCAAATCAGTCCAGAAATCGCCCCCAACGAGTTCTGTTAAGTGCAGCACGTGACGCCCTGTCACGTGTACGCATCGGCCATGCGTACGCGTCGCTGAACCATGCACCTGGCCATGCGTATGCATCAATCACGCGTACGTGTCGCTGAATGACGCTCCTGGTCACGCGCACGCGTCAGCCATGCGTGCGCGTCGCTCCTCGCTTATCAACTTTTTAGTTTCTTGTGTTCCTTCTACTTGAACATGTTTCATCTTCATCCTTTAAGCCATTCATGCCCTGTAAACCTAAAAACACTTAACAAACACATCACAACATCGAATGTTAATAAAGGAGAATTAAAAATTGACAATTTTAAGGTTTAGGAAGCATATTTTCAATCATAGCACAAAATTAGGAAGGAAACTTAAAAACATGCAATTTACATGAATAAGTGTGAGAATAGTTGATAAAACCCACTCAATTCAGTCCAAAATATATCATAAAATAGTGGTGTATCAGTAACTGAGCATGTGTTTTGCATACTCTGTGCACGAACAACTGTTGCAACCTCTCATATGTTGCCCGAACAATCGCTGCGATCGGAGGATTCCTCGTTCCCTTTAGCACGACATTTATACACTCTGATAGGTTTGTAGTTACGTGACCATAACGATGACATTCATCGCAATGTTGCAACCACAATTCCTTCCTGAAACGAAGAGCCCAATCCACCATCTCACGGGATAGTTTACCTAAAGCATCCAAGTACCAATCGCATCCTTCCTTACTCGGACTGCGCTGCATTTATCAGGTACATTGATAAACCCATATTTTGTGATATATTTTGTGCTTAGTTTGAGTGATTTATTCAATTCTTCACCCACTTATTCATATTAATTACATGGTTTTACTTTTCCTTCCTTATTATGTGATGTATATGAAAAACATGTTTCCTATGCATTAAAATTAATTATTTTAATTATCTTTTATTGCCATTCGATGCTGTGATTCGTGTGTTGAGTAATTTCAGATATTTCAAGGCAGGAATGACATAAAGGATGAAAAGGAAACATGCGAAAATGGAAGGAAAGCTTGAAACAGAGTTGTTGAAGAAACTGGCAGCGACGCGACCGCATGGGCGACGCAACCGCATGCCAGCGCGAAACGGCAGTGACGCGATCGCATCGCCTTGAGAGAAACGTATATGACGCGGACGCATGAATGACGCGGCCGCGTGACATGGAAAACTCCGGATGACGCGATCGCGTGACCCACGCGGACGCGTGACAGAGGCCACGCACCAGAAATTGCAGAAAACGATCCCAGCATTTTCTGGAACCCTTTTTGGCCCAAATCCAAGTCCAGAAGGCATAGACCAGAAGTTATAAAGTGGGGGAATGCATCCATTCATAATCAAGCTTTGATAATTCACAATTTTAGTTTAGATGTAGTTTTTAGAGAGAGAGGCTCTCTCCTCTCTCTTAGGATTTAGAAATTAGGATTTTTAGAAATTAGGATTTATTTCAACTCTTCATCAGGTTCAATATATTTTTATTTCGACTCCTCTTAATTGTTGATTATTGATTTTGCTTATTTGGCTTATGACTCTTCGTATTTGGATTGATTTTATTTTATTAATGCAATTGAGGTATTTCAGATTTATGATTGTTTTCTTTAATTTATGTTATTGATGCTTGTTGTAACACCCTACCATATAGAGTCTTATGCTTAAGTCATAATTCAGAGATGGTAAGGTATTACGACCTCTAAAATAAAAATTTAGTACGTATAGTAGTATGAATGATTGATTATAACTAGGAGCCTTTGTAGAAGAAGGGGGTAAACAAGAAAAAATCGCATCTCAAAAGCGCAACACTCCGATCGTTAACGTAACGAACAAGGATAAACCAACGCGAGATTATATATATACAAAGGAGTGTCAAAAACAGGAATATCAAGACTCAAGATCCGGCTGCGAAGATAACCGGTCCGAGCATAGCAATATATACATATGATAAAATAAGGAAAACCCCAAAGGAAACCCAAAGGGACACAAATACATAAAACCTATTCTCCAAAATCTCCCATAAGAGGAGTCATCACAGTTGTATTATTTAATGGAGATAAAAGTATCTAAGCAAAACATATAAACTAAACAGAGTCCCCAAGAACAAGGAATCTTCGCGAATCTAGAAGTCTCCAGCATGCTTCAGCGGGAAACCTCACGTCCTGCATCTGAAAACCACAAAATCCGCATGGGTGAGAACCAGAGGTCCCCAGCATGGTAACAGCTTCCACATATATAATACATAATAATAGAGGAAAGCCAAAGGCAATCCTAGAACTTCCTCCAGATAATTCAAAGCTTATAAACAAGCTAAACCATATAAGGGCATCTGACTAAAGATTCTTCAGTCTAACTAATACTTCCCTTTCCAATTCCTTCTCACCTCCCAACCACCAGCAGGAGTATAATGTAGCAAACACAGTTATATCAGACAAAGAATATACAAATAGGAGCAGTTAAGACATTTAGACAATTAGCAAGTAATATGCAGTCAAATAGGCAATCTCAAACAATTCACATAGTATGCATATGATGAATGCCTGTCCCTAGTGGCTGATGATATCATCTTGTCGGTTATAGAGCCAACCCGACAAGTCCTGGTCGCTAACCATTGGACTGTCCCTCTGTCGCGCATCCCCAACTCGAGTTATACTCGTTATAAACTTGATCATAAACATGATCCATATCCATCACCCTCACTGGTGAATATTTCGGGGGCGAGCTCATCCGGGTCTTTCACAGTGCCCGGCCACACTTACGACATAGGGTCAACAGAGTCTCGAGCCTCCACCTGGAGCACGTGGTGGCTAGCCACTGCTTTCTCCCAGGGATCTCGTGCCTCTGATAGTGGAAGTGCAAATCTCAATTATCAATAATTCAGCATAAACATGCATGAATTCTCATCCATGGATCAACATCCATATCAGCCATCCGGCTCACGGTTCAGTCCAGAACCAGCCAATATTCATATCATACACAGCCTTTCCGGCTCACAGTTAAATCCATAACCAGCCATCCGGCTCACGGTTAAATCCATAACCAGCCGTTTCATTAACAATTATAGCCTTTCGGCCCATGGCATAACAAGCACTTCCACCACCATCCTCCGCATCTCACATAATAATCTTGATCCTCATTGATCATTCATTTTTCCCTTGCTTCACTCGCAAGTTACCTCATTCACTAGCCCCTTTTTAATAGCTAGGCAGGTCATAATGATTTAAGACATAAATGGTGAGATCGGAGGCTTAGAAGTATGAGATTTGGCTTTTAAAACTCAAAAATCAACTTTGGGATGAAAACAGGGCCACGCGTACGCGCACTCCACGCGCACGCGTGGATGGCCTCAAAAACTCATCGACGCGCAAGCGTCATGCACGCTAATGCGTGGATTAAAGATTTGCCAACCGACGCGCACGCGCCAACCACGCGTACGCGCGGGTGTTCTCGTGCCCCAGGCACAACACTGGCACAGTTCTGGCATAACTCTCTGGAAAATGGTTGGGCATTGGGTGCAGCACAAACGGCGCGCCCGCACACATCACGCGCACGCGTGGATGGCGCTTTCTGGAAGATCGGCGCGTACGCGCCAGGTGCGCCCACGCGCAAGGGGTCATTCTGCTAAAAATTTTCTAAGTTAAAAGCTGCAGAATTCACAGATTTAAACCCCAATCTTCCAACGGACATAACTTCCTCATTTTAAATCGTTTTTCACCCGTTCTTTGAACGGCATGGACATCCCGGATCCAATTTCATTTTTAAACAGATTTGGTACAAAACAAAGATCCGTAGTCCAAGTTATGTCCCGCCAAAGTGTGCCCAAAAACCATATTTTCATACAAAACCACAAAGTGCCAATTTCAAAACAAGCCATTTCCAACTCTTTTCAAAACCAATCAAAACATGCCAAGTTCATCCCTTTTCTTTGAAATCAATCAAAATATATCAAATTCAACATCAAGCCTCCTCAACTCACACATTGACACATTACCACAAATTACCAAAATCACTATCTCATCATTTTACCCCACTTCACCCAAGTGGCTCAAACTCAAACACATTGACATATCATATACTATTCCTCATGCCAATTCTCAACAACACCAATTCCAATAAATCATTATTGTACACAATCAACATCATACTCACCATCAACATGGTTCAACCCACAATTCAACCATAACCAATCATCGAGCATATATCACAACATGCATATTTCTCATACATCATACCACCAAGGCATCAATAATCATCATCACATATATGACCACATCATATATCTCAATCATTCAACAACATCAACAATTCAATGCCTATCTTAGGGCCTCTAGCCTAAGTATTTCCTACCACATTACATATTAGATACGGGAAACCGAAACCATACCTTAACCGATTCTCCCAAGCTCCCCCGGAGCACTTCCAAACCACTTATCCACAAGCTCTCAAGGCCTCAACACCTCCAAAAACAGATTTTTCACCACCAAACCCTTTCTAAGCTTTTCAAAGTCACCAATCAAGCTCCAATATCCATACATACACAACCTATGCCACAACCATCATACCCATACACAACATCTCAAAACCCAAACATCATAAAATCACAAATTACACTAGGGTTGAGAGTCTTACCACACCCAAGGTCCAAGGAGACAAGATTAACCTTCTCCTTCAAGAGAGTTGGGTCCTATAACATCAAAGAACCCAAAATCTCAACATTTTACCCATGAAACTCGAAAATAAGGGCTGGAATTTCGAACAGAAACACGTGGCTTACCTCAAGATTAATTGTATGGGTTTCGTAGAGCTCTCCGCGGTGAACGTGTGGCCACAAACGAAGCGGCAATCGGAGCTCTAGATCAAAAGTTATGGTGGTTTGTAGATCAAGTGAGAGATAGAGGTTTGAGAGAGTGTTCTTCCCCCATTTCCTCTCTTTTCAGCGTGTTTGGTGTTGTGTGAGGAGAGAGAGTGCCGAAAACTAGGGTTTTGGTTTAGTTATGTTGGGCCAAGGGCCCACTTTGGGTCTGGTTGGCCCGATTTGGCCCGTTCGGTCCAATCTTGGTCCGAATTCTATAAAATTGGTACCGAAATTCTCGTCTCAGTCTCCTCTATCACATTTAGCCATAAAAATCACATTTTAGGCTTTCTATAATAAATTCTCATTTATGGGTTAATTAGCCGTTAATTAACCGGGTTTTACATTCTACCCACCTAATTGGGAATTTTGCCCACAAAATTCAAATGCAATTACCTGAGAATAAATGCGGATAATCCGTTCGCATCTCCGACTTAAGTTCCCAAGAGTGTTCCTCAACACCGCCTCGACTCCAAGCCACTTTCACTAAAGAAACCTCTTTTCCACGCAACAGTTTGATACTAGTATCATCAATTCTGACTGGAGCCACTGGAAGCGTCAAATCTTCCCTTAACTGAATCGAATCAGGTTCTAACACATGGCTAGCATCAGGAGTGTACTTCCGAAGCTGCGACACGTGAAACACGTCGTGCAGGTTCGAAAGATGAGGTGGTGGAGCCATCCGATACGCCAACGGTCCAATCCTCTCTAGGATCTGAAATGGACCAATGTATCGAGGATTCAACTTCTTTGCCTTAATCGCCCTACCTACTCCTGTAGTCGGAGTAACCTTAAGGAAAACATGGTCTCCTTCCTCAAATTCTAAGGGCTTTCGCCTTTGATCGGCGTAACTCTTTTGACGACTTTGTGCCGTAAGCATCCTATCACGGATTTTCTTGACTTGTTCAGTAGTCTCAGCTATCATTTCTGGCCCCAACAAGCTTTTCTCTCCAGCTTCATACCAACATAGCGGAGATTGACATTTCCTCCCATACAAGGCCTCATACGGAGCCATTCCGATGCTCGCATGATAACTATTATTGTATGCAAACTCCACCAATGGCATATACCGATCCCAACTCGCCGGTTGGTCCAAAACACAAGCTCTCAACATATCCTCTAGTGTTTGGATCGTTCTCTCAGATTGACCATCTGTTTGAGGATGGTAAGCCGTGCTCAAGCTTAATCGGGTTCCAAAAGCCTTCTGAAATGCACCCCAAAACCTTGAAGTGAAACGAGGATCTCTATCAGAGATTATAGTAGCAAGTACACCATGAAGTCTCACAATCTCCTTTATGTATAACCGTGCTAGCTCCTCAAGGGTGTAAGTCATACGAATGGGCAAAAAGTGAGCTGACTTCGTCAGTCGGTCCACAATCACCCAAACAGCATCAAAACCAGCCCTAGTCCTTGGCAATCCTGACACAAAGTCCATTGCAATACTTTCCCACTTCCATTGTGGAATCTCTAAAGGTTGCAACATACCGGCAGGCTTTTGATGTTCAATCTTTACCTTTTGACAAGTTAAACACTTTGAAACATATTCCGCCACATCGTTCTTCATACCCGGCTACCAAAACATCGCCTTCAAATCATGGTACATCTTAGTACTTCCCGGGTGAATGGAGAATTCGCTTTTGTGTGCCTCCTTTAAGATATCTTGCCTCAAAGTGCCAACATCCGGCACAATGATCCTACCCTTGAATCTCCATAACCCATCTTTTTCTTCCGACACTCTCCACTGTTTTCCTTGCTCAATGGCCGGTAACACTTTCCATAACGCTTCATCATTTTGATGAGCCTTTAGGAGTTCGGAATTAAAGTCACTTGAGATTTCTAATCGGCTCAAACATAAAGTTCCGGATACTTCTCGAGCACCAATTTTAAGACTCTCGAGTCCCTTGAGCAACTTCTCCTCTTGAAGCATCATCCAAGCCGCATATAATGACTTCCGACTCAACGCATCCGCCACTACATTTGCCTTTCCCGGATGGTAATGCAACTCGAAGTCGTAGTCCTTCAACAATTCCATCCACCTTCTCTGCCTCATATTAAGCTCTTTCTGATCAAAGAGATACTTCAAGCTCTTATGATCAGAGAAAACTTGGAACTTAACCCCATAGAGATAATGCCTCCACACCTTCAAGGCAAACACAACCGCAGCGAGTTCCAAATCGTGCGTCGGGTAACTAACTTCATGAGGTCTCAACTGTCGTGAGGCATACGCCACCACATTATGGTGCTGCATCAGCACGCACCCTAGACCCTTCAATGAGGCATCACAATACACCTCAAATGGCTCATTCGGCTCGGGTAACACTAACACAGGTGCAGTAGTCAATTTTTTCTTCAATGTCTGAAAACTCTCCTCGCATTCAGGAGTCCAAACAAACGGAGTGTCTTTGCGGGTTAACTTTGTCATTGGCAAAGCTATCTGTGAAAAGCCCTTGATAAACCTTCGGTAATAGCCAGCTAAACCCAGAAAACTCCTTATCTCTGTTACGGTGGTTGGTTGTTTCCAATCCATCACAGCCTCCACCTTAGTTGGGTCTACGGCTATTCCCTTCTTACTCACCACATGGCCCAAAAACTTCACCTCACTCTTCCAAAATTCACACTTAGACAGTTTTGCATAAAGTTTCTTCTCCTTTAGAATCTGCAACACGGTCCTCAAGTGTTCCGCATGCTCTTCTTCAGTCTTGGAATAAATTAGTATGTCATCAATGAAGACAACAACGAATTTATCCAGAAACGGACGGAAAACTCTATTCATGTAATCCATGAATACCGCAGGAGCGTTCGTCAACCCAAAGGACATCACAGTGTACTCGTAATGACCATAACAAGTTCTGAAAGCGGTCTTAGGGATATCCTCACCCCTCACCCTTATCTGGTGATAACCGGATCGCAAATCAATCTTGGAGAAAACTCCAGCTCCTTGTAACTGATCCATGAGATCATCAATTCTTGGCAGTGGGTACTTATTCTTTATTGTAACCTTGTTCAACTACCTGTAATCCACACAGAGCCGCATACTCCCATCTTTCTTCTTCACTAGTAGCACTGGAGCGCCCCACAGAGAGACACTTGGCCGTATAAAATTCTTTCCCAACAAATCCTCTAACTGAGACTTTAGCTCATTCATCTCTAACGGTGACATCCTATAAGGAGCACTTGAGATTGGTCCCACCCCGGGCACCAATTCAATAGCAAACTCAACCTCTCGGTTAGGTGGAAACACATCAATATCATCGGGAAACACTTCCGGAAACTCACACACAACCGGAATCTGCTCCAACCTTTGATCATCACCTGAAATGCCTGCGGTTAACAACATGATACCCTGACATTCGATTCCAGAACAGTTCACCATCATCGAATTCAAGTAATAATTATTCACCACGACCGGCCCTTATGTATCTTCCGGCATAAAGTACACCGACTTTGTAGAACAATCAAGCAGAACATGGTTCTTAGATAACCAATCCAACCCCAAGATAAGATCAAGACCGATCATCGGTAAGCAGATTAAATTATGGACAAAATCACGCTGCTTGAACCTAAACGAAACTTTCGGGCATCCTAGCCTAGTTACCGTGGCTTCGTGGGTAGCATTGTACACTCTTAGATCATAACCTAAGGTTACAATCTTCAAGCCTAACTCATGGGCTTTCTCAAATGCAATGAATGAATGTGATGCTCCCGAATCAAATAAAGCATTTAAAGTTTGACCAGCTATTTCACAGTTACCTCTAATGAGTGTCTCGGATCCCTCAGCACCTATAGCTGAAGTGGTGAACACTCGACCAGTCTGTTGTGCCTTTCCAGCACCTTGTTTCTGCCTTTCCGGACAACTTGCGGTTTTATGCCCCGCCTTTCCACAATTGTAGCACAAACCCCATCCGGCCTTGCATGGTGCTCCTGGATGGTGACTTCCACACCTAGTACAAACTTGATCATTCTGAGGCTGCTTCCCAAACTTCTTCCCTTGGGAGTTGTTGTTGTTGGGCCTCCTGAAAGAGCTTCCCCTCTTGAAAGACGGACCTCTAGGTGCAAAGCTCTTCCCTCGGTTCTGTGGGAATGATCCTTTGTGATTCCCTTTCTCAGCGGTTGCCCTTCTCACACACTCTTCAGCAACCCTACACTTGTTCACCAATTCGAAGAAAGTCCTAATCTCCATTGGCCCTACTGAACTGAAGATATCACTCCGGAGTCCTCCTTCATACTTAACACACTTCCATTCCTCATATTCTACCGGAGTCGCTTGGCACATACGAGAGAACCTGAACAGCTCCTCAAACTTGTCAGTATACTCTGATATGGACATAGTACCCTGCTTCAGCTGTAACAATTCAAGTTCCTTAGCCGTCCTAGCAGAAGTCGGAAAGTACTTCTTATAGAACTCTTCTTGAAAGACATTCCAGGTGATATAGTCATCACCCTGCTGCAGAAGACGTCGGATGCCTTGCCACCAATGCGACGCTTCACCGGTGAGCATATAGGTGGCAAACTCGACACGCTGTCCTTCAGGTACCACTTGTGCTTGCAGTGCTCGCTCTATAGCCTGAAACCATGTATCAGCCTCAGTCGGGCTAGTAGTTCCCTTGAACTTAGGCGGATTAACCTTCAAAAAGTTTGCCAAGGTCATCGGACCCTGAACTCCACCTCCATCATTACCATGGTTGTTCATCTGTTGACCAAGAGCCTTAGCAGTGGCTTGCATAGCAGCAGCCATATTCTCCAACGCAGCCATAAAGTTCACCGGGTCATTAGGGTTATTCTCCGGTGCACGAGCATTCGTACGACCTCTCGCACTACCTCTACTGCGTCCACGAGGCGCCATCTGGTTCCTATACATACCAAACAATCGATATTAAGTTGATCAGTCTCAATATCGGAAGTCTAGTACTTCAAAGTCCCAAATGCATGCTCATGAACGTTTATGCCAATTATATCAAGCAGATATACTAATAGCACATAACACACACACAGAGAATGCACAGAAGCATAGTCAGTCCATCCCTCAGGCTCTACAGGAACGAACTGCTCTGATACCATAATGTAACACCCTACTATACAGAGTCTTATGCTTAAGTCATAATTCAGAGATGGCAAGGTATTACGACCTCTAAAATAAAAATTTAGTACGTATAGTAGTATGAATGATTGATTATAACTAGGAGCCTTTGTAGAAGAAGGGGGTAAACAAGAAAAAATCGCATCTCAAAAGCGCAACACTCCGATCATTAACGTAACGAACAAGGATAAACCAACGCGAGATTATATATATACAAAGGAGTGTCAAAAACAGGAATATCAAGACTCAAGATCCGGCTGCGAAGATAACCGGTCCGAGCATAGCAATATATACATATGATAAAATAAGGAAAACCCCAAAGGAAACCCAAAGGGACACAAATACATAAAACCTATTCTCCAAAATCTCCCATAAGAGGAGTCATCACAGTTGTATTATTTAATGGAGATAAAAGTATCTAAGCAAAACATATAAACTAAACAGAGTCCCCAAGAACAAGGAATCTTCGCGAATCTAGAAGTCTCCAGCATGCTTCAGCGGGAAACCTCACGTCCTGCATCTGAAAACCACAAAATCCGCATGGGTGAGAACCAGAGGTCCCCAGCATGGTAACAGCTTTCACATATATAATACATAATAATAGAGGAAAGCCAAAGGCAATCCTAGAACTTCCTCCAGATAATTCAAAGCTTATAAACAAGCTAAACCATATAAGGGCATCTGACTAAAGATTCTTCAGTCTAACTAATACTTCCCTTTCCAATTCCTTCTCACCTCCCAACCACCAGCAGGAGTATAATGTAGCAAACACAGTTATATCAGACAAAGAATATACAAATAGGAGCAGTTAAGACATTTAGACAATTAGCAAGTAATATGCAGTCAAATAGGCAATCTCAAACAATTCACATAGTATGCATATGATGAATGCCTGTCCCTAGTGGCTGATGATATCATCTTGTCGGTTATAGAGCCAACCCGATAAGTCCTGGTCGCTAACCATTGGACTGTCCCTCTGTCGCGCATCCCCAACTCGAGTTATACTCGTTATAAACTTGATCATAAACATGATCCATATCCATCACCCTCACTGGTGAATATTTCGGGGGCGAGCTCATCCGGGTCTTTCACAGTGCCCGGCCACACTTACGACATAGGGTCAACAGAGTCTCGAGCCTCCACCTGGAGCACGTGGTGGCTAGCCACTGCTTTCTCCCAGGGATCTCGTGCCTCTGATAGTGGAAGTGCAAATCTCAATTATCAATAATTCAGCATAAACATGCATGAATTCTCATCCATGGATCAACATCCATATCAGCCATCCGGCTCACGGTTCAGTCCAGAACCAGCCAATATTCATATCATACACAGCCTTTCCGGCTCACAGTTAAATCCATAACCAGCCATCCGGCTCACGGTTAAATCCATAACCAGCCGTTTCATTAACAATTATAGCCTTTCGGCCCATGGCATAACAAGCACTTCCACCACCATCCTCCGCATCTCACATAATAATCTTGATCCTCGTTGATCATTCATTTTTCCCTTGCTTCACTCGCAAGTTACCTCATTCACTAGCCCCTTTTTAATAGCTAGGCAGGTCATAATGATTTAAGACATAAATGGTGAGATCGGAGGCTTAGAAGTATGAGATTTGGCTTTTAAAACTCAAAAATCAACTTTGGGATGAAAACAGGGCCACGCGTACGCGCACTCCACGCGCACGCGTGGATGGCCTCAAAAACTCATCGACGCGCAAGCGTCATGCACACTAACGCGTGGATTAAAGATTTGCCAACCGACGCGCACGCGCCAACCACGCGTACGCGCGGGTGTTCTCGTGCCCCAGGCACAACACTGGCACAGTTCTGGCATAACTCTCTGGAAAATGGTTGGGCATTGGGTGCAGCACAAACGGCGCGCCCGCGCACATCACGCGCACGCGTGGATGGCGCTTTCTGGAAGATCGGCGCGTACGCGCCAGGTGCGCCCACGCGCAAGGGGTCATTCTGCTAAAAATTTTCTAAGTTAAAAGCTGCAGAATTCACAGATTTAAACCCCAATCTTCCAACGGACATAACTTCCTCATTTTAAATCGTTTTTCACCCGTTCTTTGAACGGCATGGACATCCCGGATCCAATTTCATTTTTAAACAGATTTGGTACAAAACAGAGATCCGTAGTCCAAGTTATGTCCCGCCAAAGTGTGCCCAAAAACCATATTTTCATACAAAACCACAAAGTGCCAATTTCAAAACAAGCCATTTCCAACTCTTTTCAAAACCAATCAAAACATGCCAAGTTCATCCCTTTTCTTTGAAATCAATCAAAATATATCAAATTCAACATCAAGCCTCCTCAACTCACACATTGACACATTACCACAAATTACCAAAATCACTATCTCATCATTTTACCCACTTCACCCAAGTGGCTCAAACTCAAACACATTGACATATCATATACTATTCCTCATGCCAATTCTCAACAACACCAATTCCAATAAATCATTATTGTACACAATCAACATCATACTCACCATCAACATGGTTCAACCTACAATTCAACCATAACCAATCATCGAGCATATATCACAACATGCATATTTCTCATACATCATACCACCAAGGCATCAATAATCATCATCACATATATGACCACATCATATATCTCAATCATTCAACAACATCAACAATTCAATGCCTATCTTAGGGCCTCTAGCCTAAGTATTTCCTACCACATTACATATTAGATACGGGAAACCGAAACCATACCTTAACCGATTCTCCCAAGCTCCCCCGGAGCACTTCCAAACCACTTATCCACAAGCTCTCAAGGCCTCAACACCTCCAAGAACAGATTTTTCACCACCAAACCCTTTCCAAGCTTTTCAAAGTCACCAATCAAGCTCCAATATCCACACATACACAACTTATGCCACAACCATCATACCCATACACAACATCTCAAAACCCAAACATCATAAAATCACAAATTACACTAGGGTTGAGAGTCTTACCACACCCAAGGTCCAAGGAGACAAGATTAACCTTCTCCTTCAAGAGAGTTGGGTCCTATAACATCAAAGAACCCAAAATCTCAACATTTTACCCATGAAACTCGAAAATAAGGGCTGGAATTTCGAACAAAAACACGTGGCTTACTGGTGCACGAAATTGTGATCACTACAACTTCGCACAACTAACCAGCAAGTGCACTGGGTCGTCCAAGTAATACCTTACGCGAGTAAGGGTCGATCCCACGGAGATTGGTGGTATGAAGCAAGCTATGGTCATCTTGTAAATCTCAGTCAGGCAAACTCAAATGGATATGGTGATGAACGAAAATAACATAAAAGATAAAGATAGGGATACTTATGTATATCATTGGTGTAAGAGCTTCAGACAAGTGTATGAAGATGCCTTCCCTTCCGTCTCTCTGCTTTCCTACAGTCTTCATCCAATCCTTTCTTACTCCTTTCCATGGCAAGCTCGTGTAGGGTCTCACTGTTGTCAGCAGCTACCTCCCATCCGCGCAGTGAAAGCTAATGCAAAGCACTCTGTCACAGTGCCGCCAATCACCGGTTTGGTTCCCTCCCCTACCGGAATAGAATCACTCTTTGCGTCTGTCACTAACGCCCAGTAGGTTACAGGTTTGAAGCACATCACAGTCATTCAATCATTGAATCCTACTCAGAATACCACAGACAAGGTTTAGACCTTCCGGATTCTCTTGAATGCCGCCATCAGGTCCTGCCTATACCACGAAGATTCCGAAGAATCCAAGAGATATTCACTAAGCCTCGGATGCTTGTAGAACAAGAATGGTTGTCAGTCACCTTGTTCATGGGTGAGAATGGTGATGGGCGTCAATCATCACCTTCATCATGTTGAAGAACAAGTGATATCTTGGATAAAGAACAAGTGGAATTTGAATGGAAGAACAATAGTAATTGCATTAATACTCGAGGTACAGCAGAGCTCCACACCCTTAATCTATGGTGTGTAGAAACTCCACCGTTGAAAATACATAAGAACAAGGTGATCATTGGTTTCGGCCCCTAGAGAGGGAACCAGAAGAACCAAGATGAAAATACAATAGTAAAAGGTTCTATATATAGAAAACTAGTAGCCTAAGGTGTACAAAGGTGAGTAAATGACATAAAAATCCACTTCCGGGCCCACTTGGTGTGTGCTTGGGCTGAGCAATGAAGTAATTTTCGTGTAGAGACTCTTCCTGGCGTTTAACTCCAGCTTTTATGCCAGTTTGGGCGTTTAACTCCCATTTAGGTGCCAGTTTGGGCGTTTAACGCTGGGAATTTTGAGGCCGGATTGCTTCGCGGGTTTGGGCCATCAAATCTTGGACAAAGTATGGACTATTATATATTGCTGGAAAGCCCTGGATGTCTACTTTCCAACGCCGTTGAGAGCGCGCCAATTGGGCTTCTGTAGCTCCAGAAAATCCACTTCGAGTGCAGGGAGGTCAGAATCCAACAGCATCTGCAGTCCTTTTTAGTCTCTGGATCAGATTTTTGCTCAGAACCTTCAATTTCAGCCAGAAAATACCTGAAATCACAGAAAAACACACAAACTCATAGTAAAGTCCAGAAAAGTGAATTTTAATTAAAAACTAATGAAAATATACTAAAAACTAACTAAAAGATACCAAAAACCTACTAAAAACAATGCCAAAAAGCATACAAATTATCCGCTCATCACAACACCAAACTTAAATTGTTGCTTGTCCTCAAGCAACTGAAAATCAAATAAGATAAAAAGAAGAGAATATACTATAGACTCCAAATTATCAATGAAACTTAGCTCCAAATTAGATGAGCGGGACTAGTAGCTTTTTGCCTCCGAACAGTTTTGGCATCTCACTTTATCCTCTGAAATTCAGAATGATTGGCTTCTTTAGGAACTCAGAATCCAGATAGTGTTATTGATTCTCTTAGTTAAGTATGATGATTCTTGAACACAGCTACTTATTGAGTCTTGGCTGTGGCCCAAAGCACTCTGTCTTCCAGTATTACCACCGGATACATACATGCCACAGACACATAATTGGGTGAACCTTTTCAGATTGTGACTCAGCTTTGCTAAAGTCCCCAATTAGAGGTGTCCAGGGTTCTTAAGCACACTCTTTTTGCCTTGGATCACAACTTTATTTCTTTCTTTTTCTTTTCTTTTTCTTTCTCCCTTTTTTTTTCGTTTTTCTGCTTCTCTCTTTTTTTTTTCTTTTTTTTTTTTGTATTCACTGCTTTTTCTTGCTTCAAGAATCATTTTTATGATTTTTCAGATCCTCAGTAACATGTCTCCTTTTTCATCATTCTTTCAAGAGCCAACAATTTTTAACATTCATGAACAACAAATTCAAAAGACATATGCACTGTTCAAGCATACATTCAGAAAACAAAATTGTTGCCACCACATCAAACTAATTAAGCTAGTTTTAAAGATGAATTTGAAATCCTGTACTTCTTGTTCTTTTGTGATAAAAACAGTTTTCATTTAAGAAAGGTGATGGATTCATATTGATAGCTTTAAGGCATAGACACTAAGACACTAATGATCATAAGACACAAACATAGATAAACATAAAGCATAATTTTTGAAAAACAGAAAAGCAAAGAACAAGGAGATTAAAGAACGGGTCCACCTTAGTGATGGCGGCTCTTTCTTCTTCTTGAAGATCCTATGGAGTGCTTGAGCTCCTCAATGTCTCTTCCTTGTCTTTGTTGCTCCTCTTTCATGATCCTTTGATCTTCTCCAATTTCATGGAGGAGGATGGCATGTTCTTGGTGCTCCACCCTTAGTTGTCCCATGTTGGAACTTAATTCTTCTAGGGAGGTGTTCAGTTGCTCCCAGTAGTCTTGTGGAGGGAAGTGCATCCCTTGAGGTATCTCAGGGATTTCTTGATGAGAGGGGTCTCTTTGTTTGCTCCATCTTCTTCTTAGTGATGGGCTTGAGGTCATGCCTTCTCAGTTGAACCGGCTTTGGATGCCATAAATGGTTATGGAAAAGCAAAAAGCAATGCTTTTACCACACCAAACTTAAAAGGTTTGCTCGTCCTCGAGCAAAAGAAGAGGGAAGTGAGTAGAAGAAGAAGAAATGGAGGAGAGGGAGATGGCTTTGTGTTCGGCCATGTATGGGGAGAAGTGGTGGTTTATGAAGGATGGATGTGAGTGGTGAAGAGAAAGAGATGTTGAGGTGATTGATGAATGGGTGAAGAAGAAGAGAGAGTGGTGGGGTTGTTTGGGGATCCTGTGGGGTTCACAGATCCTTAGGTGTCAAGGAAAAGTCATCCCTGCACCAAATGGCATCAAAATCCACGTTTTGAGCCATTTCTGGCGTTAAACGCCGGGCTGGTGCCCATTCCTGGCGTTTAACGCCAGGTTGGTGCCCTTTACTGGCGTTTAACGCCAGTCTGGTGCCCCTTTCTGGCGTTAAACGCCCAGAATGGCACCAGACTGGGCGTTAAACGCCATCTGCTAGCCTGACTGGCGTTTAAACGCCAGCAGGTTCTTCCTCCAGGGTGTGCTGTTTTTCTTCCTGTTTTTCATTCTGTTTTTGCTTTTTCAATGGATTTTGTGACTTCTTATGATCATCAACCTACAAAAAACATAAAATAACAAAAGAAAATAGTCAAAATATAACATTGGGTTGCCTCCCAACAAGCGCTTCTTTAATGTCAGTAGCTTGACAGATGGCTCTCATGGAGCCTCACAAATGATCAGAGCAATGTGGGAACCTCCCAACACCAAACTTAGAGTTTGAATGTGGGGGTTCAACACCAAACTTAGAGTTTGGTTGTGGCCTCCCAACACCAAACTTAGAGTTTGACTGTGGGGGCTCTGTTTGTCTCTGATTTGAGAGAAGCTCTTCAAGCTTCCTCTCCATGGTGACAGAGGGATATCCTTGAGCCTTAAACATCAAGGAGTTTTCATTCACTTGAATGATCAGTTCACCTCTATCAACATCAATCACAGCCTTTGCTGTGGCTAGGAAAGGTCTGCCAAGGATGATGGATTCATCCATGCACTTCCCAGTCTCTAGGACTATGAAATCAGTAGGGATGTAGTGGTCTTCAATCTTAACCAAAACATTCTCTACAAGTCCAATGGAATCTCTATGGTCTCATTTTGAGCCTCAGATTCCCATGGTTCCTCTTTGAGGAACTCAGAGGAGATTGGTACACGCCCACTGAGGTCTTCCTCAGTGGCGTCCTCCTCCTCTCTTTCCTCTCCATATTCGGCCATGTTTATGGCTTTGCACTCTCCTTTTGGATTTTCTTCTGTATTACTTGGGAGAGTACTAGGAGGGAGTTCAGTAATTTTCTTGCTCAGCTGTCCCACTTGTCCTTCCAAATTTCTGATGGAGGACCTTGTTTCATTCATGAAACTTTGAGTGGTCTTTATTAGATCAGAGACCATTGTTGCTAAGTCAGAAGTACTCTGCTTAGAACTCTCTGTCTGTTGCTGAGAAGATGATGGAAAAGGCTTGCCATTGCTAAACCTGTTTCTTCCACCATTATTGTTATTGAAACCTTGTTGAGGTTTCTCTTGATTCTTCCATGAAGAATTATAGGTGTTTCCATAGGGTTCTCCTAGGTAATTCACCTCTTCCATGGAAGGGTTCTCAGGATCACAAGCTTCTTCCTCAGATGAAGCCTCCTTAGTACTGCTTGGTGCATTTTGCATTCCAGACAGACTTTGAGAAATCAAATTGACTAGCTTTTCCCATGAGCCCAGGCTTTCTTTAGGTTGAGAGTCCAACCATATTCTAGCTCTGTCTCTTACAGCAAAAGGGAATAGCATCAGTCTGTAGACCTCAGGGTTAACCCCATTAGTCTTGACTGTGTCACAGATTTGCAAGAACTCAGCTAAAAACTGATGAGGATCTTCTATTGGAAGTCCATGGAACTTGCAATTCTGTTGCATTAGAGAAACTAATTGAGGCTTAAGCTCAAAGGTGTTTGCTCCAATGGCAGGGATAGAGATGCTTCTCCCAGAAAAATTGGGAGGAGGTGCAGTAAAGTCACCCAGCACCTTCCTTGCATTGTTGGCATTGTTGTTGTTTTCGGCTGCCATGTGTTCTTCTTCTTTGAAGAATTCGGTCAGCTTCAAGAATGCCTTTGTCTTTGTTCCTGCTCATATGAAAGAGAATAGAACAAGAAAATATGGAATCCTCTATGTCACAGTATAGAGATTCCTTGAGGTGTCAGAGGAAGAAAAATGGAAGACAGAAGTAGAAAATTCGAACGTATCAAAGAAGATGGAGTTCGAATTTTGCATTAAAGAATAGAGTTAGTCCAGAAATAGAAGGATGTGAGAAGAAGGGAAGTAATTTTCGAAAATTAAGTGAAAGATTTTGAAAACATTTTTGAAAAACACTAATTGATTTTCGAAAATAAAAGTGGAAAAGAAATCAAGTGATTTTTGAAAAAGATTTTGAAATTAGAAATCAAAAAGATTTGATTGAAAACTATTTTGAAAAAGATGTGGTTAAGAAGATATGATTGGTTTTAAAAACATGTGATTGAAAAGATATGATTTGAAAACAATTTTCAAAGATATGATTTGAAAACAATTTTAAAAGATATGATTTGAAAACAATTTGAAAAGATATGATTTTAAAAATTAATGACTTGCCTAACAAGAAAAGATATGATTCAAACATAAAACCTTCCTTAACAGAAAAGGCAAAAAAATGTTCAATCAAATCATTAATTGTTAGTAAGTATCTTTGAAAAAGGAAAGAAATTAATTTTGAAAACATTTGATTGAAAAGATATGATTTGAAAAAGATTTGATTTTGAAAAACTTTGAAAACTTGAAAAAAATTGATTTTGAAAACAAAATCTTCCCCCTTTGCCATCCTGGCGTTAAACGCCCAGAATGTGCACATTCTGGCGTTTAACGCCCAAACTACTACCCTTTTGGGCGTTAAACGCCCAGCCAGGCACCCTGGCTGGCGTTTAAACGCCAGTCTGTCTTCTTCACTGGGCATTTTTGAATGCTCAGCTTTTTCTGTGTGATTCCTCTGCAGTATGTTTTGAATCTTCAATTCTCTGTGTTATTGACTTGAAAAGACACAAATTAAAAATATTTTTGGATTTTTTTATAATCAAAATGCAACAAGAATCAAATAACAATGCATGCAAGACACCAAACTTAGCAGTTTGTGTGCTACTGACACTATATGAGACACATGAACACTCAAGTCAATAGAATTTAAAGATCAAAACAAGAATTATATGCATGGATTCGAAAAATGTAACAAAAACATGCATTTGACACCAAACTTAAGATGAGACACTAGACTCAAGCAAGAAACATCAAATATTTTTTTGGTTTTTTTTTTTGATTTTGCAAAATTTTTTTTTGGATTTTTCGAAAATTAAGTGGAAAAAGAAAATAAAGGTATCAAAATTCTTAATGAGAATTCCAGGAATCATGCAATGTTAGTCTAAAGCTTTAGTCTAAAGGAATTAGACATGGCCGGCTAAGCTTCAGCAGGACATTGCATTCAAGAGCTAAATTAATGATGATCAATCAGCTTTGGTGATGATAAGAACATCACTTTGAAACACTAGAATTCATTCTTAAGAACTCTGAAGAAAAATAATACCTAATCTAAGCAACAAGATGAACCGTCAGTTGTCCATACACAAGAACAATCCCCGGCAACGGCGCCAAAAACTTGGTGTTGTTGCCGGATCAAAACTTGGCACTATTATTGCAGAGAACAAATGCGAAACCGTAGTTAGGACATTTAATTCCCCGGCAACGGCGCCAAAAACTTGGTGCACGAAATTGTGATCACTACAACTTCGCACAACTAACCAGCAAGTGCACTGGGTCGTCCAAGTAATACCTTACGCGAGTAAGGGTCGATCCCACGGAGATTGGTGGTATGAAGCAAGCTATGGTCATCTTGTAAATCTCAGTCAGGCAAACTCAAATGGATATGGTGATGAACGAAAATAACATAAAAGATAAAGATAGGGATACTTATGTATATCATTGGTGTAAGAGCTTCAGACAAGTGTATGAAGATGCCTTCCCTTCCGTCTCTCTGCTTTCCTACAGTCTTCATCCAATCCTTTCTTACTCCTTTCCATGGCAAGCTCGTGTAGGGTCTCACTGTTGTCAGCAGCTACCTCCCATCCGCGCAGTGAAAGCTAATGCAAAGCACTCTGTCACAGTGCCGCCAATCACCGGTTTGGTTCCCTCCCCTACCGGAATAGAATCACTCTTTTGCGTCTGTCACTAACGCCCAGTAGGTTACAGGTTTGAAGCACATCACAGTCATTCAATCATTGAATCCTACTCAGAATACCACAGACAAGGTTTAGACCTTCCGGATTCTCTTGAATGCCGCCATCAGGTCCTGCCTATACCACGAAGATTCCGAAGAATCCAAGAGATATTCACTAAGCCTCGGATGCTTGTAGAACAAGAATGGTTGTCAGTCACCTTGTTCATGGGTGAGAATGGTGATGGGCGTCAATCATCACCTTCATCATGTTGAAGAACAAGTGATATCTTGGATAAAGAACAAGTGGAATTTGAATGGAAGAACAATAGTAATTGCATTAATACTCGAGGTACAGCAGAGCTCCACACCCTTAATCTATGGTGTGTAGAAACTCCACCGTTGAAAATACATAAGAACAAGGTGATCATTGGTTTCGGCCCCTAGAGAGGGAACCAGAAGAACCAAGATGAAAATACAATAGTAAAAGGTTCTATATATAGAAAACTAGTAGCCTAAGGTGTACAAAGGTGAGTAAATGACATAAAAATCCACTTTCGGGCCCACTTGGTGTGTGCTTGGGCTGAGCAATGAAGTAATTTTCGTGTAGAGACTCTTCCTGGCGTTTAACTCCAGCTTTTATGCCAGTTTGGGCGTTTAACTCCCATTTAGGTGCCAGTTTGGGCGTTTAACGCTGGGAATTTTGAGGCCGGATTGCTTCGCGGGTTTGGGCCATCAAATCTTGGACAAAGTATGGACTATTATATATTGCTGGAAAGCCCTGGATGTCTACTTTCCAACGCCGTTGAGAGCGCGCCAATTGGGCTTCTGTAGCTCCAGAAAATCCACTTCGAGTGCAGGGAGGTCAGAATCCAACAGCATCTGCAGTCCTTTTTAGTCTCTGGATCAGATTTTTGCTCAGAACCTTCAATTTCAGCCAGAAAATACCTGAAATCACAGAAAAACACACAAACTCATAGTAAAGTCCAGAAAAGTGAATTTTAATTAAAAACTAATGAAAATATACTAAAAACTAACTAAAAGATACCAAAAACCTACTAAAAACAATGCCAAAAAGCATACAAATTATCCGCTCATCACTTACCTCAAGATTAATTGTATGGGTTTTGTAGAGCTCTCCGCGGTGAACGCGTGGCCGCAAACGAAGCGGCAATCGGAGCTCTAGATCAAAAGTTATGGTAGTTTGAAGATCAAGTGAGAGATAGAGGTTTGAGAGAGTGTTCTTCCCCCATTTCCTCTCTTTTCAGCGTGTTTGGTGTTGTGTGAGAAGAGAGAGTGCCGAAAACTAGGGTTTTGGTTTAGTTATGTTGGGCCAAGGGCCCACTTTGGGTCCGGTTGGCCCGGTTTGGCCCGTTCGGTCCAATCTTGGTCCGAATTCTATAAAATTGGTACCGAAATTCTCGTCTCAGTCTCCTCTATCACATTTAGCCATAAAAATCACATTTTAGGCTTTCTAGAATAAATTCTCATTTATGGGTTAATTAGCCGTTAATTAACCGGGTTTTACACTTGTGATTATTTTCATTCAAGTAGGTTTTATTCCCTTTTGGCTTTGGTTGATTAATTGGTAACTCTTGAGTTATCAAATTCATTGTTGACTGAAAATTAGAATTCTTCAAGAATTGATTCGAGATCCAATAACTCTAAATTTTCCCAAGGAAAGACTGGGACTTGAGGATTCGAATTAATTCATTCACTTGACTTACCTTCATAGTTAGAGGTTAACAAAATGGGAGAAAAATCTAATTCTCATCACAATTGATAAGGATAACTAGGATAGGACTTCCAGTTCTCATACCTTGCAAAGAGTTTATTTTACAGTCAATTATTTATTTTACTTGTCATTCATCATAATTGTTCCTCATTCTTAAAACCCCCAATTTACAAACTCATAACCAATAATAAGAACATACCTCCCTGCAATTCCTTGAGAAGACGACCCGATGTTTAAATACTTCGGTTATCAATTTATTTAGGGATTTGTTACTTGTGACAACCAAAACGTTTGCACGAAGGGATTTCTGTTGGTTTAGAATCTATATCTACAACGCGACTATTTTTATAAAATTCTTTACTAGCAAAAATCCTAACGTCAAAATGGCGCCGTTGCCGGGGAATTGCAAACGTGTGCCTTATTATTGGTTATTGTAAATATTTTTCAAAAAAAATTTTTTTCCTTTTTTGTTAGTTTTTGTTTTTATTATCTCTCACTACTATGAACTCTCACCCCTTTGGCTATGAGTCTGGTTACAATTATGTTGCAGGAAGAAGAAATTACAATGAGAACAGGCATCAAGGTTGGAACAATCAAAGATGGGAGGAGCTACAAGGATTTGATCAACCCTCATGGCAACAACCACCTCCAATGGACTATCAACAACCACCAACATATGCCTATGAACCCTCTCCTCAACATGACTTAGGACCACCATACTCACAAGCCCCTTTCTACCATTCACCTCCATATGACCCTAACCCTCAACCACCATACCAACCACCTTATGAGCCATATGAACCATATATAGAACCACCCCAATTCCAACCCAATTACTCCCAAGAACCACCACTTCAATATTCACCATCTCCATATCCATCAATCCAAGAGCACTATGATCCTATTTATGAAAGCCGAGCGCATCAAGAGACAAAGGATCGTTTCAAGGAAACAGTGGATCGATTTCAGGCAACCATTCGTCAATTGAATCAAGCGATAAATCAATTAGCTTTCCAACGTTCGGACGGTTGACAAACCCCAATTTTGACGATTTATCTTGTATTAAATTTAGGGGATTTTATCACCTTTTACCCACATTTATCCATTGAAATAGCATGGTTTTATAACTTCTCCCTTAATTGTGCTTAAAAGTGAAAACATGCTTTTTAGGTCTTAAAATAGCTAAATCTAATTCTCCTTGATTCCATTAGATGCCTTGATATGTTTGTTAAGTGATTTAAGGTTTAGGAGGTAAAGATTGGATCAAGGGAATGAAGAAAGAAGCATGAAAAGTTGGAGAACTCATGAAGAAATGAAAGAACCGGAAAGCTGTCAAGCCGACCTCTTCGCACTTAAACGACCATAACTGAGCTACAGAGGTCCAAATGATGCGGTTCCAGTTGGGTTAAAAAGCTAACATCCGGGGCTTCGAAACGATATAAGATTTGCCATAGTTGCTACACGTATGGTGGCGCGCACGCGCAAAGTGCGCGCACGCGCTGTTGCTGCCATCTGGTTCACTTAATGCAACATGTGGCCAGCGATTTTAGAAGCCTTGTGGGCCCAATCCAACTCATTTCTGATGCTATTTAAGTCAAGGATTGAAGGGGAATCAAGATACTTTTCATACTTTACAAACTTTTAACCATTAATTTAGTTTAGTAGTTAGAGTTAGTTTCTAGAGAGAGAAGCTCTCACTTCTCTCTAGAATTAGGATTAGGTTTAGATTAGAATTCCTAGATCTAGATTTTAATTCATCTTCTTCTACTTCTATCTTCTCAATTCCTTGTAGTTATATTCATTCTTCTTCCATTCATTTGTTGTAATTTCCTTCATGTTGTTCTTATATTTTGTTGTGGATCTACTTTTGTTCCTCCTATTTTCTTTCAATTCAATTAAAGGTAATTCATAATAATTGTGCTCATTTGATTTGTTGTTGTTTAATTCCTTGCAATTGAGTAGTGTAGATTTACTTTTCTTGTAATTTTACTATGCTTTCCTTTTATGCCTTCCAAGTGTTTGATGAAATGCTTGGTTGGATTTTAGAGTAGAATTTTATACTCTTGGCTTGGAAAGGTAACTTAGGACCTCTTGAGTTACTAATGTCCAAGTAAGTGATGATTGGGATCCATTGACTCTAGTTCTCACTAATTGAATTAGTGGAGAGTTAGGACTTATGGACTAGGATTGATATAGCTCATTTGACTTTCCTTTACTACTAGTTAGAGGATGATTTAATGAGATTAATCCTTGCCAATTCTCATATTGTGGTTAGTGATTAGGATAGAGATCCTTGACCACCAACCCTTGCCAAGACCTTTTTAGGCCTTAGTTTACTTTCTTGCCATTTATCTTTCATGCTTCATATCAAAACCCCAAAATAACTCACAATCAATAACAAGACACTTTATTGTAATTCCTAGGGAGAACGACCCGAGGTTTGAATACTTCGGTTTATAAATTTAGGGATTTGTTACTTGTGACAAACAATCTTTTGTATGAAAGGATTATTGTTTGGTTTAGAAACTATACTTTACAACGAGATTTCATTTGGAAAATTCTAAACCGTCAAAAATCCCATTCATCAAAATGGCGCCGTTGCCGGGGAGTTGCAATGGTGTTGTATTATTGGTTATTGTATATATGTGAATATTGTGAATATATTGCCCTTTGCTTTATTTGCTAGTTGTAGAATTTTATTTCTCTTGTTTTCTATTATCTTTTGATTTTTGTTTTCTCTTTCCACTATGAATTCTCATATTGGCTATGAGTGTAGTTACAACTATGTTGTAGGAAGTGGAGATTACAATGAAGAAATGTATCAAGGATGGGATAATCAAAGGTGGGAGGAGCCATATGCTTATGATTAATCCTCATGGCAACAACCTCCACCAATGCACTATGAAGAAGAGCCATTTTTTGATGCATATCAATCCAATGGCTATGGTGAATCTCCTTGTGACTTTCAAGAACCACCACCATATGCCTATGAACCATATCCTCAACATAACTCTCAACCATACTCACAAGCCTCTTTTCACCAACCACCCTCATATGACCCTAATCCATATCCATCCTACCAACAACTATATGAGCCATATGAACCACATATAGAGCCACCACCATTCCAACATCAATATTTTCAAGAGCCACTCCCTCCACATTATTACCAAGATGAACCACCTCTAACATATGAAAATTTTCAACCACAAGATGAATACTACTTTCTACCACAACCTCCCATGGAAGAATACTCATATCCATTGATCCAAGAGCCACATGATCCTAATCATATTATCCAAGAGGAACAAGAGTCAAGGGATCATCTCAAGGAAGCATTGGATCAATTTCAAGCAACCATGGAATGTGTTGTGCAACAAGTGGAAAGAATGGAAAACATTGAACCACCACAACTCTACCAAGAAGAACCACCTTCCTACTATGAACCCTTCCCCCAAAATGATGAATCCTTCCAACCACCCCAATCTCTAATGGATGAAACCCTTGGTGTTCTTGTTCAAGGGCAAGAAGAAATGCAAAGGGAGACACTAGAATTTATGGCTACTTTGACCAAGGTAGTAAGCAATTTAGTCTCCCAATATTTGAGTACTCAAGGCACTCCCATGGTTACATGTGGAGAATCAATTGAAAAGCATAGCATGAAGGAGAGATTGGAAACTCCGGTGGAGAATGAGGAATGCTACTTTGTGTTAGAACAATTGGAGGAACCTATGGCCATTGAAGAAGAGGAAGAAGTGGTTGAAGACTTAGGAGATGCGGAACCCCCTTGGGAACTTAGAATTGAAGAAAACCCCTCCAAGAAGATTGAATTTGATGTTGAGGAGGAAAGTGCACAATCTCCAAAACAATTTTTGAATGAAGACTTGGAAGGAATGAAGCAAGAATTGAGTTCCCTTGGTGATGAAGATCATGCATCCAATCTTCTTGGTGAAGAATTCTTTGAATTTGAAGAACCTTCTCCCAATGAATTTGAAAGTGATATGGAGGTAGATTTCTCTCAACCTCCCATTTATGACTTGAGTGATGGAGAAGAGTTAGAGAAAGTTGATGAACAAAGGATTGGGAATGAAGAAGTTTATGAAGAGGTGGAGATTGACAAAGAAGCAAACAAGGGAGTGGAGTTTACTAGCACATTGGAAATACCTCTCCCCCAAGCCACCACCATCCACTCTCTCATTCAAGTGGGTAAATTCCTTATGCTCAAGCTTTATTATTCCCCTTGAATATGGTTTGCTTAAGAAGGATGGTCAACTAAGACATATTTGTGGCTTTAAGAGTAAAAATGAGATGGTTAGTGGTTTGAAATATCACTCTAGGTTCATTATGGTTGCATGCTCAAAGCTTAATTGTAAAGGTTGGTGTATAACTAGAATACATGGGCCTAGAAGGATGTTTGGTCACTTTGTTGAGAATTCACCTTGCTCACCACCCACATGGATTAATGATAATCAACTTGGAGATGGGTGTGAAGACAAAATATGGGATCCGGGAACACATGAGGATCAACATTGGGAGCCCATAGTTTGTGAAGAACTCCATCAAAGCTTGGAGATATTAATCTTGAATGATGGAGATTATTGGAAGTCCAAGCATTGGTGAAAGTTCCAAGATGAATACAAGCACAAGCCACCTTGAGAGGAGCTCCCCATAAGTCCAACTTAAGGACAATAAACAAAAGTGCTAGGTGGGAGACACCCCACCATGGTAACTTCTTTTCATTTTCTCTTTTTGTATATATTGGTAGAATTAGTTTAAATTCTTGTTTTGATTGATTTGATGAGTTTAATTGGTATTTTAGTATGTTAAATAAGGTTTTATGGTATCTTGGTAGCTGTTTGGAGGTTTGGAGTGCTTGGATTGGTGCAAAAACATAGCAAAATTTTTGAAAAACAGAGCACCATCCACGCGTACGCGCACTGCGTGCGTACGCGTGCATCAAGCATTTTGGACCATCCGCGCGTGCGCGCCATACACGCGTACGCGTGGATTGAGAAGTTCCACCGTCCATACCTTGACCCGAGAGTTAGGCCTGCACCATGCGGAAATTGGGCCTGAGGCACAAACCAATTCACGCGTATGCGCACATGACGCGTACGCGCCACTCTCGAAATAAACCATCTACGCGCGCGCGGCATGCGCGTGTACGCGCGGATTTCCTTCCTTCACCACATTTCTTTTCTTCTCCTCTTTCCATTTCTTTCCTTTTCATCTCTTCTTCCCTTCTTCTACCCCTCATCCAAAACTTCCAAACACCATTGATAACCATTTATTTTAGTTAGTTAGTTAATTAGTTAGTTAGTTAGTTGATTAGTTAGCTTTAGTTTAGTTTTCATTTTATTTTCTCTCTTTTCATTACAAGTGTTGGATTATTGACTTTGTTTACTATGCATTGCTTCCCCCTTATTGCCTAAATGCTAATTTAGCATTAATGTTTTTATATAATCCTTGTTGGATCCTATGATTGAGGTTATATTTTGCTACTTGGTCTTGAGTTTTTCATGCTTATCTTTTGAAAAATACCAAGTGATGAGAATTGCCTTCGAGCTTGTAACTCTTCTTGAATTACATGATTTGGCCACCATGTGATTTGAGCCTTATTTTGTGATTAGGCAACCTCTTGATGGATGATGTTGTGCATTTACCTTAATGATTGTATTTCATGATTATATGTATCCATATATATTTGACTTGAATGCTTTCATGCTTCTTTAATGCTTGTTTTACCTTACAAGTTCACTTAAAGCATCTCAAGCATAGTAGAATGAGTAAAGTGCATGCTTCTTTTGTGACATAACTTTTATGCTAATGTGTGTTCTAAACCGCGCAATTTAGAATTCACACACTTATTTGTCATTAATGTCACACTAATTCACTCACTCAATTCTAGTGATTTACCTCATTCCAACAATTATGCTTCCTTGCTTTTGTATTACCCTACCTTATGGTGTTATATTTTCGTTTTTCATGATGAATGCACCACAAGCAATAACAGAAGCAAGACTAAGAACACGTAGCAATCCGGAGAGTCGTCGTACCCCCTTGCTCATCTTTGAGTGCACCGAGGACGGTGCAAACTTTTAAGTGTGGGGAGGTCGTCCGACCGGTCGGCGATTTTGGGTGACAAATTTTTAATCCCAACACTTTTGCATTTCATTCTAGGATTTTAGGATTTTTACTTGCATTTTCTTATTTTTGCATACATATACACAATAAGCTTAGTCAAAATAATGAAATTTTTCAAGATTTCTATCTATAGGGCACCAATTGATTTGAGTGAAAACTTTTCATAGAACTTGCTTGAATTATATATATTATGGAGCATGTTTTGAGCTAAGAACACAAGCAAGTGAGATTTGAGCCTAATAGTGTGGTTACATCTTATAACCACTTATTTTTCCTTCTTGTGTGCATTATTCTCTTTTTATGATTGTAATCTTTGATTTGTTTGATTCTTTATGTCCATTATTTTGTGTATTCATGCATGTATATGATTGAGGCCATCATTTCATTAGCTCATTTATCCAAATAGCCAACCCTTTTATATTCCTTTGATTAGCCAATTTGAGCCTACGATTAACCCACTTGTTCTTAATTTTAGCACATTACAAGCCTTAAAGCGGAAAACAATAAAAGTCCTTATTTGGATCTTTGATTAGCTTAGGCTAGTGTGTGTGAGTATCATTCAAGTGTGGGAACCTTGGGACATTGGATGAATAAAAGGGTATTTTGAATTGTTATTGAAAATATTGGGAATTGGGTACATACTCATGTATTGATCAAATGTAAAACCTTATGCATTGATGCTCTTGTATATAGAAGAGAAAAAAATGAGAAAAACAAAAGAAAAAGAAAAAAAACAATATGGAAAAGAAAAGAAAAAAATAGAAAAAAGGAAGAAAAGAAAAAAAAGAGAAGAAAAATAATAAAAAGGGGACAAAATGCCCCAAAGCGAAGCGAAGCTCAATAAAATCAATGCATAAGTGTTGTGAAATGAAAAGAAAATACATGAGTATGTGAAAAAGTGAAAAATGGGTAGTTAGGTTAGAACTTAATTGAATAGGATTTCATAGGTTAGGTGGGAAGTTTAAGCTTATCAAAGATTCAAATTTCAAGCTCACTTGACCAAATATGCATCCTTACCTTGACCCTAGCCCCATTACAACCTAAAGAAAAGACCTCATGATAAATGTATGCATGCATGAAATATTTGTTGATTGTTAGAAGAAGAACAAATCTTGGAAAGCATGATTAGGGAAGAATTGAGTGAATCAACCCTAAACACTTGAGCGAATAGAGTGCAAATACATCCGGTAAGGGTTTGATGCTCAATTACATGTTTCCACCAATGATCATCTCCTTTCATGCAAGTTTGTAAAAATATTTAATAGCTCAATTCAATTGTGGTTTGGCATGGTTGTTAATACCTTTTGCCCTTGTGCTTATATATGCTTCTTGGGAATTAATTTATTTTGACCAAGCAATTGCATTCATGTAGATAGTTGCATATAGGTAGATTGCATATAGATAGGTTACATTGAATAAATGTTGATGCCCTTTGCTTTCTCTTGGCTTAAGCATGAGGACATGCTTGGTTTAAGTGTGGAGAGGTTGACAAACCCCAATTTGACGATTTATCTTGTATTAAATTTAGGGGATTTTATCACCTTTTACCCACATTTATCCATTGAAATAGCATGGTTTTATAACTTCTCCCTTAATTGTGCTTAAGAGTGAAAACATGCTTTTTAGGTCTTAAAATAGCTAAATCTAATTCTCCTTGATTCCATTAGATGCCTTGATATGTTTGTTAAGTGATTTAAGGTTTAGGAGGTAAAGATTGGATCAAGGGAATGAAGAAAGAAGCATGAAAAGTTGGAGAACTCATGAAGAAATGAAAGAACCGGAAAGCTGTCAAGCCGACCTCTTTGCACTTAAACGACCATAACTTGAGCTACAGAGGTCCAAATGATGCGGTTCCAGTTGGGTTAGAAAGCTAACATCCGGGGCTTCGAAACGATATAAGATTTGTCATAGTTGCTACACGTATGGTGGCGCGCACGCGCAAAGTACGCGCACGCGCCGTTGCTGCCATCTGGTTCACTTAATGCAACATGTGGCCAGCGATTTTAGAAGCCTTGTGGGCCCAATCCAACTCATTTCTGATGCTATTTAAGTCAAGGATTGAAGGGGAATCAAGATACTTTTCATACTTTACAAACTTTTAACCATTAGTTTAGTTTAGTAGTTAGAGTTAGTTTCTAGAGAGAGAAGCTCTCACTTCTCTCTAGAATTAGGATTAGGTTTAGATTAGAATTCCTAGATCTAGATTTTAATTCATCTTCTTCTACTTTTATCTTCTCAATTCCTTGTAGTTATATTCATTCTTCTTCCATTCCTTTGTTGTAATTTCCTTCATGTTGTTCTTATATTTTGTTGTGGATCTACTTTTGTTCCTCCTATTCTCTTTCAATTCAATTAGAGGTAATTCATAATAATTGTGCTCATTTGATTTGTTGTTGTTTAATTCCTTGCAATTGAGTAGTGTAGATTTACTTTTCTTGTAATTTTACTATGCTTTCCTTTTATGCCTTCCAAGTGTTTGATGAAATGCTTGGTTGGATTTTAGAGTAGAATTTTATACTCTTGGCTTGGAAAGGTAACTTAGGACCTCTTGAGTTACTAATGTCCAAGTAAGTGATGATTGGGATCCATTGACTCTAGTTCTCACTAATTGAATTAGTGGAGAGTTAGGACTTATGGACTAGGATTGATATAGCTCATTTGACTTTCCTTTACTACTAGTTAGAGGATGATTTAATGAGATTAATCCTTGCCGATTCTCATATTGTGGTTAGTGATTAGGATAGAGATCCTTGACCACCAACCCTTGCCAAGACCTTTTTAGGCCTTAGTTTACTTTCTTGCCATTTATCTTTCATGCTTCATATCAAAACCCCAAAATAACTCACAACCAATAACAAGACACTTTATTGTAATTCCTAGGGAGAACGACCCGAGGTTTGAATACTTCGCTTTATAAATTTAGGGGTTTGTTACTTGTGACAAACAATCTTTTGTATGAAAGGATTATTGTTTGGTTTAGAAACTATACTTTACAACGAGATTTCATTTGTAAATTCTAAACCGTCAAAAATTCATTCGTCAAAATGGTCCCTATAATTATGAACAAGTAACCCTTGAATCACCACCACTCCAACACTTTTACCCTCCAACCCAAGTTCCCATGGATGATACACTTGGCATCATTCTTCAAGAGCAAGAAGAGCTCCAAACCGCCTTCACTAGTTTCACCTCTACCCTCCAAGAATTTACGTCCCGTATAATTTCACCCTCTACCAATAACCAAAATGACTTCCCATCTCAAAGCTTTGATGAATCTTCTCTCCAACCATATTATGATTCTCCCTCTCCGCCACAAACCTCCATGGAAGCATATCAATGTCCATTAATCCAAGAGCAATATGATCCTACTTATGTTAGTAAAGCGGAACAAGAATTAAGGGATCGTTTCAAGGAAGAAATGGATCAACTTCAAGCAACCATCCGTCAAAAGATAGATTCTTGGGATTCATATCACAAGCGAAATGAGTTCACGGACGATTGTGAGAAAGCAACCAAAGAGGGAGGTATGAGGGAGACTTTAGAGTCTCAAGTTGGGCACAAGGAAATGGAGTGTGTGTTGCAACAAGCGGAGGAAATGAAGATTGTTGAAGATAAAGAAGTGGAAGAAGACCTAGAGGAGGTTGAACAAGAAGGAAGTTCCATCAACGAAAATAACTCTACATCAAGTGACAATGGTGATCTTGTTGAAGCTTCCCCCTTCGAATGTGAAACCAATGTTGAGGAGGGTGCGCAACCTCCAACAAATAACTTGATCAATGATAAAGGTTCGAAGGAAGTTAGCAAACAAGAAGAATTTAAAAAGAGTTATCAAAAGATGGAAATCATCATGGAGGAGCCAAAGGAAGTGGAACCTACAATGCCAAGATCATTGAATATCTTCCTTGCTAAGTCGCCGTCCCAATCACAAATTGAGTGGGTAATCATCTCGTCCTTTAATTTTCTTGGCCCATATCAATATGCATTGTTAGAAACGGACGGTCAACTTAGAACCCTTTGCGGGCTAGAGAGTAAGAACGGATTAGATGTTGGTGGACAATTCGAATCAAGGTGCATAAAGGACGGAAGATCAAACTTTGAGTTTCAAAAGTTGAGTGAAGCCAAACTCAATGGGATTAAAATGATGAGTATGAGTTACAAGGAGAATTCAATAAGTTTGTCACCCTATTGGAAGCATGAAGATCAAGAAGAAAAGGAGTTGACAAATAAAGTATGGGACCCCGGAACATACATAGACCACTATCAACTTAAGGGCCTTGTTACTTGCTTAGGCCCCCTTGAAGGCCTTGTACGTTTAAACTGGGATCCCGGAGGCTATTGGAAGAGCAAACACTGGTGGGGATTCGAAGAAGAGTTTAAGCATAAGCCACCCTAGCAAGGACTCCACCAAATGTCCAACTTAAGGACTTTAACTAAAAGTGCTAGGTGGGAGACACCCCACCATGGTAAACTCTTTCCACTCCCTTCTAATTTTGTTTAATAAATGATTTGAGTTACCATTGTAGGTAGTTTTTCATTTCATAATTAGCTTGTTTGTGTACATTAGTTGCTAGCATATTAACATGTATGTTGTGCTTAGTAGAAACAGAATAAATCTCAAAACCAACTTGCATTTTAGAAAGTGTGTGGTTTTTGACTAAATAAGGAGTTGTAGGCACCATGGGGAGTCTTTGGGCAATTTAGAGCTTTTAGGCATTTTCAGATTCAAAAAAAAAAAGGAGGGAGCACAAGCTCATCCACGCGTAAGCGAGCTGTGCGCGCGCGCGCGGATCGTCCCTGCTGCATCCACACGTGAGCGCGCTGTGCGCGCGCGCGCAGATTGTCCCAACCTCATCCACGTGTAAGCGCGCTGTGCGCGCGCGCGGATTTGCTCCCTGCTTTTCCCCTTCCTCCTTTCTCCTTCTTTCCTCTTCTCTTCTTCTTTCTTATTTTTTTTTTCTTCTTCCTCTCTTGAAAGATTTTTTTTCTTTTCTCTTTTAATATGAAAAAAAAGAAAAAAAAATTTAATAATAAAAAAAATATATAATAATAAATAAATAAATAAAATACTAAAAAAATAAAAAAAAATTAAAAATATAAAAAAAAATTTTCTCTTCTTCCATTTTCTTTTGTCTATTACATTTGCATACTTTTATTCTTTGCATTTTAATTTTGTTTCTATAATTTGTTCTCATTTTATTTTCTAAATTTCTCATTTTAATAATGGTGTTGAATTCTCTCACTCAATTGTTGAGAATTTCTTGCATTTGTTTTGGTGCTTCATGACTTGTGTTACATTAATTGTAATATTTGTCAATACACAAGGTTAGTGCTTTAGTCCTTCCTAATTCATTATCCTTTGTTTTTGTACTTCTTCATCATTGAGTTAGGATGGGACCAAATGCTCTCATGCTACCACAAATCTTGTTCGTGTCTATTCTTGTTTGATCTTGATGCTCAACATGCTTTCCATGCTTTGACTTTAATCTTGCATCAAGTATTAGTTGATATGCCCTTTGCTTATATTGTTTTCTTACTCACATGTTGTAGCTACCATGTAGTAGAGAACCATACTCTTATTTGGCATTAGCTCCCGTCTATGTTCTAATTGCTTTGATGTCTTTGTTATAGGCTTAATTTTCTTTCTTTTTCTCTCCTTCTAGGTTGGCCACCAAGAAGGAAAGGAATGAGAAAGCTTCTAAATGGGGCAACAAACAAGTTCATCCGCACAACCCTTTGAAGAAACTCATCAATTGTAGCAACCCGTCCACCTTGTTCTTCTTTGCATGCACCGAGGACGGTGCAATATTCAAGTGTGGGGAGGTCGTCCGACCGATCTCCATGGGTAACAATTTCCTTTTTCAACACCAATGTTAGCTAGCTATTGCATTGCATGATAGGTTGCATGTTAAGTTAGAATTTATACATATTTTACCACTTCTCTCCTATTAGGACTACTTGGTTAGGGTGATGATTTCTTTTCCAAGAAACTGTTTTAGGGCACCCTACCAATTTGAAAAAGAAAAATTTTTGTTGAACTCGCTTGAAAGAATGTATTTTGGAACATGGTTTTGAGCTAAGAACACAAGCAAGTGAGATTTGAGCCTAATGATGTGGTTACATCTTATAACCACTTATTTTTCCTTCTTGTGTGCATTATTCTCTTCCTATGATTATAATCTTTGATTTGTTTGATTCTTTATATCCATTATTTTGTGTATTCATGCATTTATATGATTGAGGCCATCATTTCATTAGCTCACTTACCCAAATGGCCTTACCTTTTATCTTCCTTTGTTAGCCAACTTTGAGCCTACGCTTAACCCACTTATTCTTTAATTTAGCACATTACAAGCCTTAAAGCGAAAAAACAATAATTGTCCTTATTTGGATCTTTGATTAGCTTAGGCTAGTGTGCGTGAGTATCATTCAGGTGTGGGAAATCTTGGGATATTGGGGGAATAAAAGGGTAGTTTTGTATTTTTATTGTAAATATTGGGAATTGGATACATGCTTGTGTATTGATCAAATGTATAGACCTTATGCATTGATGCTCTTGTATATAAAAAAAATGAGAAAAACAAAAGAAAAAAAAGAAAAGAAAAATAATATGAAAAAAAAATATAGAAAAAGAAAGAAAAAGAAGAAAAAGAAAGAAATAAAAAGGGGATAAAATTCCCCAAAGCAAAGTGTAGCTCAATAATAATCAATGCATAAGTGTTGTGAAATGAAAAGAAAATGCATGAGTATGTGAAAAAGTGAGGAATGGGTAGTTAGGTTAGTACTTAATTGTATAGGTCATTATATAGGTTAGGTGGGAAAGTTTAAGTTAATCAAAGATTCAAATCCTAAGTCCACTAGCCATATATGATCCTACCTTGACCCTAGCCCCATTACAACCTAAAGAAAAGACCTCATGATACATGTATGCATGCATTGAATAATTGTTGATTGTTAGATGAAAAACGAATCTTAGAAAGCATGATTAGGGGAGAATTGAGTGAATCAACCCCAAACACCGAGCGACTAGAGTGCAAACACTTCCGGTGAGGGTTCGATGCTCAATTCCATGATTCCCGGCTTTCATAAGCTTTCTTCTTGCAAGTCTATTTGAACTTCAATTTTTATATTTGAATTGGTAGGATTCATGAATCATTATATGATCTTGGCCCTACTTGTGCACGTATGACTTGGAGGATTGATTTATTTTTAACCAAGTAGGTAAAACCATTTTGCATTTAGTTGCATATAGTTTATTTACATGGAATAAATGTTGATACCCTTTGTTTCTCTCTTGGCTTAGGCATGAGGGCATGCTTGGTTTAAGTGTGGGGAGGTTGATAAACCCCATTTGTAGGGTTTATCTTGTATTGATTTTAGGGGATTTTATAACCTTTTACCCACATTTATTCAATAAAATAGCATGGTTTTATAACTTCTCCCATAATTGTGCTTAAGAGTGAAAACATGCTTTTTAGGTCTTAAAATAGCTAAATGTAATTTACCTTGATTCCATTAGATGCCTTGATATGTTTGTTAAGTGATTTAAGGTTTAGGAGGCAAAGATTGGATCAAGGGAATGAAGAAAGAAAGCATGTAAAGTTGGAGAACTCATGAAGAAATGAAAGAACCGGAAAGCTGTCAAGCCGACCTCTTTGCACTTAAACAACCATAACTTGAGCTACAGAGGTCCAAATGATGCGCTTCCAGTTGGGTTGGAAAGCTAACATCCGGGGCTTTGAAATGATATAAATTGTGTCATATGTTGCTTCGCGTTCAGGGGCGTGCACGCGCACTTTGTGCGCACGTGCCGATTCTGTCCGTGGCCCACTTTAATGAAATCGTCCCCAGCGGTTTTAGGAGCCTTGTGGGCCCAATCCAACTCATTTCTGATGCTATTTAAGTCAAGTATTGAAGGGAAATCAACATGCTTTAGATATTTTTGATCATTAGCTTAGTTTTAGGAGTTAGAGTTAGTTTTAGAGAGAGAAGCTCTCACTTCTCTCTAGGATTAGGAATTAGGGTTAGATTAGGATCTCATAGTTCTAGGTTTAATTCAAGTCTCCTTCTACTTCTACCTTCAAGTGGTGATTGCTACACTTTGGTTCTTCTTTCTATCCCTATCCTCTTGTTGTAATTTCTCTTATTTTGTTTCTAGGTTTTGTAATTGAGATAATCTTGTTCTTTTGTTTTCTTTTAATAATGCAATTTGAGATAATTCATGTGATTGTGATGTTGTTGATTGTTGTTTTGTTAATTCTTTGTAATTGTTGGTTGTTGATTCCTTTTATTCTTACAAATAAAAATGCTTTCTTTCATTACCCTCCAAGTGTTTGATGAAATGCTTGAGAGGATGTTAGAGTAGGATTTTATGTTCTTGGCTTGAGAAGGTAACTTAGGATTTCCTGAGTCACTAGTATCCAATTAATTGCTAGTTGATAGCCATTAACTCTAGCCTTCATTAATCCAATTAGTGGAAAGCTAGGACTTATGGACTAGGATTGATATAACTCACTTGACTTTCCTTTGTTAATTGATTTAAGGATGACTAAGTGGGATTAATCCTTGCAACTACCATACTTGTGGCTAGTGATAATGATGAAGACCCTTGACAACCAAATCTTGCCAAGACCATTTTGTTAATAAAGTTTTCTTACCATTTACTATTCATGTTTCTCATCTAAAACCCCAAAATAACTCACAACCAATAACGAGACACTTTATTGTAAATCCTAGGGAGAACGACCCGAGGTTTAACTACTTCGGTTTATAGATTTTAGGGGTTTGTACTTGTGACAAACAAATTTTTGTATGAGAGGATTATTGTTGGTTTAGAGACTATACTTCGACGAGATTTCATTTGTAAAATTCTAAACCGTCAAAAATTCATTCATCAAAATGGCGCCGTTGCCGGGGATTTGCAATGGTGTTGTGTTATTGGTTATTGTACATATGTGAATATTGTGAATAGGTTTATCTTTTGTTTGTTTCTTAATTTCTTGTTAGTTTTATTTTGTTCTCTCACTATGAATTCTCACTTTGGTTTTGAGTTTGGTTCTAATTGTGTTGTAGGAAATGTGAACTTTAATGGCAACATGTACCATGGATGGAACCAACAAAGATGGGAGGAGCCTCAAGGAATTGATCACTCCTATTGGCAACAACCTCCGGATACTTATAGGTATAATTTTCATCCTAATGCATGCCAATTTAACGGCTATGATGATTCTTTTTGTGACACTCAACAACCACCATCATATGCCTATGAATCCTATCCTCAACATGAACCTCAACCATTCTCACAAGCCTTTCATTACCAAACACCGCCCTATGATCCATATCCATCATATGACCAAACCCCCATACCATACTCTTATGACCATTATGAGCAAGAACCCTTAGAACCACCACAACCCTATCAAGATTACTCCCAAGAACCACCTCAATACACACAATCTCCACAACCTTACCAAGAAGAACCACCTTCCTATTATGAACCCTCTCTCCAAAATGATGAACCTTCCTACCCACCACAAGCCCCAATAGACGATTCTCTCACTTTGTTACTTCAAGGACAAGAGGCCATGAAGCGGGATACACTTGAGTTTGTGACCAACTTGACCAAGGTAGTGTCTACCTTAGCCTACCAATGCTTGAATACTCAAGGTACTTCCGTGACCACATGTGAAAGGTCAAAAGAAGAGCAAAGCATGAAGGAGAAATTGGAAAATTCGGTGGAAAAGGAGGAGTCAAATTTTGTGTTGGAACAATTGGAGGAGCCTATGATCATTGAAGAAAAGGGAGACGTGGTTGAAGATTTAGGAGATGTTGAAAGTCCATGGGAATGTAGCATCATGGAGAACTCTTCCAAGAAGCTTGATATTGATGTTGAGGAGGGTGCGCAACCTCCAAGGCATGTCATCGTTGGAGACTTGGAAGAAGCTTATCAAGAGATGGATTCAATCATGGATGAATTTCTCTCTACAATGGAATCCTCTCCCATTGGACATGAAGTTGAAGTTATAGAAGAGTGTGCACAACCTCCCATACCCTTGGGGAGCAATGAGAAAGAGAGCTACCAAGAGGAAAACGTTGGCACGGTGTATGTTGAGATTGAAGAATATGAAGAGGTTGATCAAGAGATGGATTTATTCATCAATAAATTTCTATCCAAAATTGAGTCACCTCCCATTAGGCAAGAAATCAAAGTTCTTGAAGACAACACCAAGCCATGTGATAAAAGGGGAAAGGTTGAAATCGAGGAAGCTCGCAAAGAGGTGGAAATACACAAAGAAGAGCACAAGGAAGAGAACCTTGCATTGTCTAAGTGTGGGGAAGCCTCCCTTCCCAAGTTACCATCCAACACAACATTCAAGTGGGTAAAATTCTTATCCATAAGCTTTGTTTTCTTGCTTGAATATGGTTTGATTGAAACGGATGGACAACTTAGAGCTCTTTCTGGAATTAAAAGCAAGAATGAGTTGTGTAGTGGTTGGAAGTTTGGAATTAAGCTCATTGAGGTCAAAGCTTCGAAATGTGGGAACTATGATTGGATGCATGCTACCTTATGTTGGTCTAGGAGGAAGACTTGGTATACTCAAGAGAATTCTATGTCTCAACCACCCGGATGGAAGAATCATGATAATCAACTAGAAGATGGTTGTGAGAATAAGATATGGGATCCCGGATCGAAGCATGTCAACCAACTATGGGAGCTCATTTCTTGGGTAGAACTTTGCCCAAGGATGGTGAATTTGGTTGGAATTTCTGTCAACCATTTGAAGAACAATGATCCTTGGAGATTCAAGGATGAGTACAAGCATAAGCCACCATGATAAAGAGCTTCTCAAAATGTCCAACTTAAGGACTTAAACTAAAAGTGCTAGGTGGGAGACACCCCACCATGGTAAACTCTTTCCATCCTCTTTTAGTTTTGTTTAATAAGTGATTTGAGTTGCCATTGTAGGTAGATTTTCATTTCATATTGATTTGTTTGTAAAGATTGGTTGTTAGTATGTTGTATTCATTAGTAGTAGATGAATAAATTCTAAAATCAAATTGCATTTTTGTGAATTGTTTGATATTTGATTGAATAAAGAAGAGTTTTGGACATTATAGGGAGCTCTTGGGCATTTTTTCTGCTTTTTGGGCAAAAAAAAAACGGCCATCGGCGCGCGAGCACGCTGTGCGCGCGCGTGCACATTGCACTTCTGCAACTTCTGGTACAAAAACCAGAGAGTTGTGCGCGCGTTGTGCCAGCATTGTGCTGGGAGCACAAGCTCATCCACGCGTAAGCGCGCTGTGCGCGCGCGCGCGGATCGTCCCTGCTGCATCCACGCGTGAGCGCGCTGTGCGCGCGCGCGCAGATTGTCCCAACCTCATCCACGTGTAAGCGCGCTGTGCGCGCGCGCGCGGATTTGCTCCCTGCTTTTCCCCTTCCTCCTTTCTCCTTCTTTCCTCTTCTCTTTGTAATACCCGGTCTAACCGAAATTAATTAAATAATAAGTTAAGTAGGAGTGAATATGGTTGGAAGATTTGGCAATTGGAATTTGATGATTTCAATATGATATTTGGATTCAGTGAATTTTTCTGAGTCGGAAGACATAGTTTTCTGCGTAAAAGCGCGCAGTAGAATTTTGATCGCCAGTACCGACTGAGACCTGTCTGGTACTGCAGCTGAGAAAATTGATTATGAGTAAATAAGATTAAGAAATGAGGAATTATAATTAGGGGAGGTAGAAATATTTGAAGTGCGATTTAGAGCGCTAATCTTAAAGGTTTTGGTCCAAAATTGGGCCAACGAACAAAAATAAGTGAACTGGGCCTAAGTGGGCCCAAGATCCAACATATATAAACATTAGTTATGAGCATTTCAGCTCATTTTATCCTAAAAGAGAGGTTGGGGCGCTGAAATAGAGAAGAGAGAAGAGAAGAGAGAAAACCTAACTCTCTTTGATCTTCAAACCACCATAACTTGAGCTACGGAGCTCCGATTGACGAGCCATTTGCGACCACGCGTTGCTCTTCTCATCCTCTACAATTATATTTAAGTTTTGTGGTGAGTAATCCACTTTCCTCTGCCCAGTTTTCATTTTCCTCTTCAAATTCGAATTTGGTTTGGGTTTTGAGGAAACCTTGTGACTTTGATTGTTTAGGAGTGCTTTAGTATGAGCCATGGGTGATATTCATCACAAACTTCAGTGGGTTAAGGTAAGAAACCCTCCAACCCTTGTGATTTGTCATTTTTATGAGCCCTAGGTTGATGTATGTATGTAATATTGGTTATGTTAGTGCATTTGATGGTTTTGGTGCACAATTGGGAGATTGGTGTTGCTTGAGGAGCTTTGGTGAGGCTTGAGGCTAAGGTTGGTGGAGACTTCCAAAGAAGAGGCTCAATTGATTTGGCTACAAGAGGTACGGTTTAAGTTTCATTTAAGTACCGTGTGGTGTGATGAGAATTCCTAGGCTAGATGTCCTAAGATTAAGTTTGGATTGTGTAAATGGTTGATGCTAATATGCATAGTTGGTATGTAATGTGAATTGATGATTGGGTTGAGAATGGTGTGGCCTTGTATGCTTGGTGTATTGAAAATTTGATGTATTGGGTAATGAGTATTAATTTGTGGTTTATGCATTTAAATTGTGAAATTGGGCCGGAGGCCGTAAATTTTGGGCCGGAGGCCGGAAAGAGGTAAGGGAGGTAAGTTGATGTGTGCATTGTATGATGACACAAGTGATTGGATGAATTTCATATAATGAATATATGAATGATTGGGTTGGTTATTGAATAATGAGGTTTGAGGAGTTGAAGTGTGAAAATCGATAATTTTGGGTGAAATTGTATAGATGAAGTATGTTTGATTTTGGTTGATATATATTATGTGGTCATATATGTGAGTATGATTATTGATGCCCTGATGGTATGATAATTCATGAGAGATATGTATGTTGTGACATATGCTTGTGGAATGATTAAGGTTGATTTGGGGGTGAAACCACGTGATAGTGAGTATGATATTGGTTATGTATAATGATGGTTGATTGGAAATAGTATTGTTGGAAATTGGGATGAGGAAGGATGTATGACATGTTGATATGTTTGTAATTTAGCCTTTTGTTTGAAATGGGTAAAGATGGTTATATGGCAGTTTTGTGAATTGTGGTAAGGTGTTAATGTATGAGTTGAGGAGGCTTGATGTTGATTTTGGTATATTTTGATTGGTTTCAAAAAGGGTTGAAATTGGCATGTTTTGGTTGATTTTGAAAAGAGTTGAAAATGGCTTGTTTTGAAAATGGCACTTTTTGGTTTTATATGAAAACATGGTTTTTGGGCATACTTTGACGGGACATAACTTGGACTACGGATCTTTGTTTTGTGCCAAATCTATTTAGAAATGAAATTGGATCCGGGATGTCCATGCCGTTTGAAGAACGGGTGAAAAACGATTTAAAATGAGGAAGTTATGTCCGTCGAAAGATTGGGGGTTGAATCTGTGAATTCTGCAGCTTTTAACTTAGAAATTTTTTTAGCAGAATGACCCTCCACGCGTAGGCGCACTTGGCGCATACGCGTCGTTCTTCGAGAAGGCACCATCCACGCGAGCGCGTGGTGTGCGCGTGCGCGTCGATGCGCTGCACCCAATGCCCAGCCATTTTCCCGAGAGTTGTGCCAGAGTTGTGCCAGAGTTGTGCCTGGGGCGCAAATACACCCACGCGTACGCGTGGCTGACGCGTACGCGTCGTCTGGCTGTGTTTCAATCCACGCGTCCGCGTGTATGACGCATACGCGTCGATGAGCTTTGTGGCCATCCACGCGTGCGCGTGGAGTACGCGTACGCGTGGCCCTGTTTTCATCCCAAAGTTGATTTTTGAGTATTAAAATCCAAATCTCATACTTCTAAGCCTCCGATCTCACCCCCTTATGTATTAAATCATTATGATATGCCTAGCAATGAGAAAGGAGCTAGGGGATGTGGTAACTTGCGAGTGAAGCAAGGGAAAAAGTTATGATCAATGATGATCAACGATGATTATATGAGATATGGAGGATGACGGTGGGAGTACCGTGTATGCCATGAGCCGAAGGGCTATATTTATTGATAAATGGCTGGTTCTTGATTGGACCATGAGCCGGATGGCTGAGTTATTGCCGAGTCACGGCAAAGCCATTATTGATTATGGCTGAGAATAAATGCATATATGATTAATGAATGAATGTGTTAAATGGATAATAATGGAAAATGTTGAAATGTGATGTGTAACCCCGGGTAGTAGGCAGTGGTGTTGTCCACTTGCTCCGGGTATGAGACGGAAAAGGATGTTTATGATAAATGAGTTTAATTATGGAATTTTGAATGAGTGTATTTGTGATACCTGGGTAGTAGTAAGGGTTGTGGTTCGTCCCACTTGCTCCAGGTTAATGTTTGAGATTTGATAACAATGAGGATTGATAATATGAATTGAGATTGATTGAATATATGCTTGAGATACCTGGGCAGTAGCAAGGGTTGTGGTTCGTCCCGCTTGCTCCGGGTTAATGCTTAAGATACCTGGGCAGTAGCAAGGGTTGTGGTTCGTCCCACTTGCTCCAAGTCAGAGATTGTGACACCTGGGTAGTAGCGGCAGTAGTGGTGAATCCACTCGCTCCAGGTTGAGCTGTTAAACACCCGCCTGGGTAGTAACCGCAGTAGTGGTTGTTCCACTGGCTCTGGGCTGAGCGGGTAGTAGCAAGGGGGTTGTAGCTCAAACCTACTTGCTCCGCAATGGGTGTTTCTGTCCATGGTTAGCTACCAGGACATGTCGGGTTGGCTATATAACCGACAGATGATATCATCAGCCATAGGGCAGGCATATATCATTTGCATATGTTTGAATTGTTTGGGTTTGCCTATTTGTTTTGGATTTCTATATCATATATGCTATGTTACCTGATTACGTGCTACTTGTTCTACTTGTACCTTATTTGTGTATTACTTGTCTGTATTGCTTGTGTTTGTACAATTGAGAGATCCCTCATGATGGTGTTGGTGGATGTTGGTGGCTATTCTTGATGAGATGAATTGATAATGCGATTGCATGATGATGATGATTTTTGGATGAGATCATTTGAGCCCCCTGGGTAGACGCAGTGATGTGATTTCACTAGCTCCAGGCGAGGGTATGATGTAATGATATAGAGTTGCTGAGGCAGAACAACTGGTAATGGTTTTGCTTATGATTCTGAGTCTGATTCGTGGAAGAATCAGCGAATTGGGAAACATGTGTAATATGAACTAGATTTAGTATCCCCTTACGTCAGATGCCTATTTATGGATTAGTGAGAATCTAAGCTGGATACTTGGTGAAAAGGAGTTTAGGATGCTTAGTTGAGTTTTTATTGCAGTGCATTGTATTTATTTGGCACTTTTACCGTACTGGGAACCCATGGGCCCGGGGTTCTCATTCCGTATATATCTCTTATTTTTCAGATACAGGTTCAGGTGCTCAGAAGTGAGCTGCGGTTCGTCTGAGAGACGGTGAAGATATTTATTTTCCCTACTTTGTGTTTTGCCTAGAATCTCTCCACCTTTGTTTTGGAAAAGATTATATTATGTGTTGAACTCTTTTGGAACTTGCCTATAGAGGCTCTTATGTTTCCTTTGGGAGAGATTAGGATATATCATTGTCAACTACTTTCATACTGTACCCTAGCCGGCCTAAACTTCGCGGGTCGCGACTAGTGGCTATTTACTTATGTTATATATATCTATCTGTTATCTGCCTCTTAATCTCCTTTATGCCTTGTCCGTATATCGCTTTCGGCTTCACGTTTTAACTTTTCGTTGTCGAAACGTGAGTGATACGTCTTCGTGATTTTATTTCTACTCTTTTCAGGCTTCTCGATTAATACTCCTTTCGAAATTACCTATAGTTATATATTAAAAATCCACCTGAGAGTCGTACCACTGTAATATCATTGACTTATGACTCGAGCATAAGGATTTGAATATTAGGGTGTTACATTATGGTATCAGAGCAGTTCGTCCTCGTGAGCCTGAGGGATGGAACTGCTTATGCTTCAATGCATACTCTGAGTCTGTGCCTGTGCTAGTTAGGGTATCTAACCGATACATCTAGCATGAAGTCCATGAGTGTACCTTTGGTACTTTGAAGCACTATACTACCGATATTGAGACTGATCAACTTGATATCGATTATTTGGTGTGTATAGGAACCAGATGGCGCCTCGTGGACCCGGTCGGGGACGTGAGAGAGATCGTGCTAGTACACAGGAACTGGAAATCAACTCGAATAACCCGGTAAACCTTATGGCGGCGTTGGAGAATATGGCTGCTACTATGCAAGCCACTGCGGAGGCTTTTGGGCAACAGATAAACAATAATGGCAATGGCAGAAGGGAAGCTCAGGGCCCGATGACACTGGCAACTTTCTTAAAGGTTAATCCACCTAAGTTCAAGGGAACCACCAATCCGACTGAAGCTGATACTTGGTTTCAGGCCATGGAGCGAGCACTGCAAGCGCAGTTGGTGCCTGAAGAGTAGCGTGTTGAATTTGCTACCTATCTGTTCACGGGGGAAGCATCGCATTGGTGGCAAGGGGCTCGACGTCTCCTGCAATAGGGGAATGATCCTATCACTTGGGACGCCTTCCAGGTGGAATTCTATAAGAAGTACTTTCCGAATTCCGCCAGAACAGCCAAGGAATTGGAGTTACTGCGGCTGAAGCAAAGTGCTATGTCCGTATCTGAGTATACAGACAAATTTGAGGAGCTATTCAGGTTTTCCCGCATGTGTCAGGGAGCTCCGGAAGACTTCGAGGAATGAAAATGCATTAAGTATGAAGGAGGGCTCCGGAGCGACATCTTGAGTTCAGTGGGACCAATGGAGATCCGAACTTTTTCAGAGTTGGTGAATAAGAGTAGAATTGCTGAGGAGTGTGTGAAAAGGAGGGTTACAGAGGAGGGAAGTCATAGAGAGCATAACCAAGGATTTGCACCAAGGGGTCGAGAGTTTAAGGAGAGGGGATACATACAACACTTTCCCCAAGGACGGAATAACTTTGCGACGAGTGAGGAGTCCCAAAGGAATGGTAAGGGAAAATGGGCAGCGGCTGCTTTTAATGTTCTAAGCTGTCAGAGGTGTGGAAGTCATCACCCGAATAGGCCTTGCCGATTGGGTTTAGGCGTATGTTACAAGTGCGGGTTACCAGGGCATGTATCAAGAAATTGCCAACAAGGAGAGAGTCAGGATGCAGGCCGATTGCGACAGTAAGATTGAGGTAATTATTATCATCAAGCTTAAAGGACAGTGTGTGATTTTATAATACCGCCTATACAGTAAAACTGGGAATGTCAAGCTTAATATTAGACTGAGAAGCAAACCGGATGGTCCGAGTAAGGATTTGCCTTAATACAAATGGATAAATGCCTGTGATGTAAATGATTTTCTGTTGAGAATGATGTGTTGTGTTTGTTATATAGTTGGTTTATTTCTGGATTTTTGGTGAAACGGATTGAACCCGTGACTTTTAGTTCCTTTGATTTAAATAGATAAGGAATTGTCCTAAATGATGGATTTGGAAACGTTGATTTGAAATGCCAGTCATGCTAAGTTGTGGTTGGGTACTTGAGGAAATAAGTGATGGAGCTAATACTTGACGAGAAATCAAAGTGGCATAGCGGAAGCTTGCTAAAAGCGTTAGCATAGTATGGTAATAATAAGGAAAAGTGGGATATGATTAAAAATGCTTTATGCTTTGAGTACTTAAAAGTTTAGTGAGCTTATACAGATACTGATTCTCGATAATTGGAATTAATTGCGGCGGTGAGCCTTAATGGTTCTGAAATGGATGAGGAAATTATCATTGATGCATAGTCGGATTTAGATGATGATTGAGTGCAAGTTGTTGTGTTTGAGAGATGAGTGCTATGATGTTTGGTCATGGTGACCTTGGATTTTGATCAAGATTTGTAATGATCGGTTTCAGAGAAATCGTTTGGAAACCTTTAAATTGCAATACTGATGCGGTACTGAGATTGGTTTGAGGGAACCCCTGACGGGTGGTAAACTCCAATTTTTAGGGAGGTGCTGTTGAAAATTCTCCCAAGAATTGAAGGAGTGTTGGTTATATTTTTGAAAATGATTTTTGATCTGAATAACTTCAACAAAAGAGATGTGTCTCAAAAGCTTTTATAGATTATTAAAGGGAAGCGGATTCATAAGAGTTTGTCAGCTTGTTAGTACAAACTCATTGAATTTAAAAAACTAAGAAAGCTTTGATTGATTATAGTGATGTGGGATGATGGCTATGATTAACGATGATAGCAATATTATTGATGAGATTTAATAGGGTGTGAGTTGATGAGACGATAAAAGTAAGGAACGAATGACCGAGATCCTCAGAGATAGAGAAATCAGAGCGCGGCAACGGAAGCGCGCAGAGTAAAAGGACCTTGGAACTGTTATGCGTTGGATATAACGGCAGACTACGCTCGCGTACTCGTAGTGATGGATGGAATTTTCGAGGGCGAAAATTTCTGTTAGGGGGGTAGAATGTAATACCCGGTCTAACCGAAATTAATTAAATAATGAGTTAAGTAGGAGCGAATATGGTTGGAAGATTTGGCAATTGGAATTTGATGATTTCAATATGATATTTGGATTCAGTGAATTTTTCTGAGTCGGAAGACATAGTTTTCTGCGTAAAAGCGCGCAGTGGAATTTTGATCGGCAGTACCGGCTGAGACCTGTCTGGTACTGCAGCTGAGAAAATTGATTATGAGTAAATAAGATTAAGAAATGAGGAATTATAATTAGGGGAGGTAGAAATATTTGAAGTGCGATTTAGAGCGCTAATCTTAAAGGTTTTGGTCCAAAATTGGGCCAACGGACAAAAATAAGTGAACTGGGCCTAAGTGGGCCCAAGATCCAACATATATAAACATTAGTTATGAGCATTTCAGCTCATTTTACCCTAAAAGAGAGGTTGGGGCGCTGAAATAGAGAAGAGAGAAGAGAAGAGAGAAAACCTAACTCTCTTTGATCTTCAAACCACCATAACTTGAGCTACGGAGCTCCGATTGACGAGCTGTTTGCGGCCACGCGTCGCTCTTCTCATCCTCTACAATTATATCTAAGTTTTGTGGTGAGTAATCCACTTTCCTCTGCCCAGTTTTCATTTTCCTCTTCAAATTCGAATTTGGTTTGGGTTTTGAGGAAACCTTGTGACTTTGATTGTTTAGGAGTGCTTTAGTATGAGCCATGGGTGATATTCATCACAAACTTCAGTGGGTTAAGGTAAGAAACCCTCCAACCCTTGTGATTTGTCATTTTTATGAGCCCTAGGTTGATGTATGTATGTAATATTGGTTATGTTAGTGCATTTGATGGTTTTGGTGCACAATTGGGAGATTGGTGTTGCTTGAGGAGCTTTGGTGAGGCTTGAGGCTAAGGTTGGTGGAGACTTCCAAAGAAGAGACTCAATTGATTTGGCTACAAGAGGTACGGTTTAAGTTTCATTTAAGTACCGTGTGGTGTGATGAGAATTCCTAGGCTAGATGCCCTAGGATTAAGTTTGGATTGTGTAAATGGTTGATGCTAATATGCATAGTTGGTATGTAATGTGAATTGATGATTGGGTTGAGAATGGTGTGGCCTTGTATGCTTGGTGTATTGAAAAATTGATGTATTGGGTAATGAGTATTAATTTGTAGTTTATGCATTTAAATTGTGAAATTGGGCCGGAGGCCGTAAATTTTAGGCCGGAGGCCGGAAAGAGGTAAGGGAGGTAAGTTGATGTGTGCATTGTATGATGACACAAGTGATTGGATAAATTTCATATAATGAATATATGAATGATTGGGTTGGTTATTAAATAATGAGGTTTGAGGAGTTGAAGTGTGAAAATCGATAATTTTGGGTGAAATTGTATAGATGAAGTATGTTTGATTTTGGTTGATATATATTATGTGGTCATATATGTGAGTATGATTATTGATGCCCTGATGGTATGATAATTCATGAGAGATATGTATGTTGTGACATATGCTTGTGGAATGATTAAGGTTGATTTGGGGGTGAAACCACGTGATAGTGAGTATGATATTGGTTATGTATAATGATGGTTGATTGGAAATAGTATTGTTGGAAATTGGGATGAGGAAGGATGTATGACATGTTGATATGTTTGTAATTTAGCCATTTGTTTGAAATGGGTAAAGATGGTTATATGGTGGTTTTGTGAATTGTGGTAAGGTGTTAATGTATGAGTTGAGGAGGCTTGATGTTGATTTTGGTATATTTTGATTGGTTTCAAAAAGGGTTGAAATTGGCATGTTTTGGTTGATTTTGAAAAGAGTTGAAAATGGCTTGTTTTGAAAATGGCACTTTGTGGTTTTATATGAAAACATGATTTTTAGGCATACTTTGACGGGACATAACTTGGACTACGGATCTTTGTTTTGTGCCAAATCTGTTTAGAAATGAAATTGGATCCGGGATGTCCATGCCGTTAGAAGAACGGGTGAAAAACGATTTAAAATGAGGAAGTTATGTCCGTCGGAAGATTGGGGGTTGAATCTGTGAATTCTGCAGCTTTTAACTTAGAAATTTTTTTAGCAGAATGACCCTCCACGCGTAGGCGCACTTGGCGCATACGCGTCGTTCTTCGAGAAGGCACCATCCACGCGAGCGCGTGGTGTGCGCGTGCGCATCGATGCGCTGCACCCAATGCCCAGCCATTTTCCCGAGAGTTGTGCCAGAGTTGTGCCAGAGTTGTGCCTGGGGCGCAAATACACCCACGCGTACGCGTGGCTGACGCGTACGCGTCGTCTGGCTGTGTTTCAATCCACGCGTCCGCGTGTATGACGCATACGCGTCGATGAGCTTTGTGGCCATCCACGCGTGCGCGTGGAGTACGCGTACGCGTGGCCCTGTTTGCATCCCAAAGTTGATTTTTGAGTATTAAAATCCAAATCTCATACTTCTAAGCCTCCGATCTCACCCCCTTATGTATTAAATCATTATGATATGCCTAGCAATGAGAAAGGAGCTAGGGGATGTGGTAACTTGCGAGTGAAGCAAGGGGAAAAGTTATGATCAATGATGATCAACGATGATTATATGAGATATGGAGGATGACAGTGGGAGTACCGTGTATGCCATGAGCCGAAGGGCTATATTTATTGATAAATGGCTGGTTCTTGATTGGACCATGAGCCGGATGGCTTAGTTATTGCCGAGTCACGGCAAAGCCATTATTGATTATGGCTGAGAATAAATGCATATATGATTAATGAATGAATGTGTTAAATGGATAATAACGGAAAATGTTGAAATGTGATGTGTAACCCCGGGTAGTAGGCAGTGGCGTTGTCCACTTGCTCCGGGTATGAGACGGAAAAGGATGTTTATGATAAATGAGTTTAATTATGGAATTTTGAATGAGTGTATTTGTGATACCTGGGTAGTAGTAAGGGTTGTGGTTCGTCCCACTTGCTCCAGGTTAATGTTTGAGATTTGATAACAATGAGGATTGATAATATGAATTGAGATTGATTGAATATATGCTTGAGATACCTGGGCAGTAGCAAGGGTTGTGGTTCGTCCCGCTTGCTCCGGGTTAATGCTTAAGATACCTGGGCAGTAGCAAGGGTTGTGGTTCGTCCCACTTGCTCCAAGTCAGAGATTGTGACACCTGGGTAGTAGCGGCAGTAGTGGTGAATCCACTCGCTCCAGGTTGAGCTGTTAAACACCCGCCTGGGTAGTAACCGCAGTAGTGGTTGTTCCACTGGCTCTGGGCTGAGCGGGTAGTAGCAAGGGGGTTGTAGCTCAAACCTACTTGCTCCGCAATGGGTGTTTCTGTCCATGGTTAGCTACCAGGACATGTCGGGTTGGCTATATAACCGACAGATGATATCATCAGCCATAGGGCAGGCATATATCATTTGCATATGTTTGAATTGTTTGGGTTTGCCTATTTGTTTTGGATTTCTATATCATATATGCTATGTTACCTGATTACGTGCTACTTGTTCTACTTGTACCTTATTTGTGTATTACTTGTCTGTATTGCTTGTGTTTGTACAACTGAGAGATCCCTCATGATGGTGTTGGTGGATGTTGGGGGCTATTCTTGATGAGATGAATTGATAATGCGATTGCATGATGATGATGATTTTTGAATGAGATCATTTGAGCCCCCTGGGTAGTCGCAGTGATGTGATTTCACTAGCTCCAGGCGAGGGTATGATGTAATGATATAGAGTTGCTGAGGCAGAACAACTGGTAATGGTTTTGCTTATGATTCTGAGTTTGATTCGTGGAAGAATCAGCGAATTGGGAAACATGTGTAATATGAACTAGATTTAGTATCCCCTTACGTCAGATGCCTATTTATGGATTAGTGAGAATCTAGGCTGGATACTTGGTGAAAAGGAGTTTAGGATGCTTAGTTGAGTTTTTATTGCAGTGCATTGTATTTATTTGGCACTTTTACCGTACTGGGAACCCATGGGCCCGGGGTTCTCATTCCGTATATATCTCTTATTTTTCAGATACAGGTTCAGGTGCTCAGAAGTGAGCTGCGGTTCGTCTGAGAGACGGTGAAGATATTTATTTTCCCTACTTTGTGTTTTGCCTAGAATCTCTCCACCTTTGTTTTGGAAAAGATTATATTATGTGTTGAACTCTTTTGGAACTTGCCTATAGAGGCTCTTATGTTTCCTTTGGGAGAGATTAGGATATATCGTTGTCAACTACTTTCATACTGTACCCTAGCCGGCCTAAACTTCGCGGGTCGCGACTAGTGGCTATTTACTTATGTTATATATATCTATCTGTTATCTGCCTCTTAATCTCCTTTATGCCTTGTCCGTATATCGCTTTCAGCTTCACGTTTTAACTTTTCGTTGTCGAAACGTGAGTGATACGTCTTCGCGATTTTATTTCTACTCTTTTCAGGCTTCTCGATTAATACTCCTTTCGAAATTACCTATAGTTATATATTAAAAATCCACCTAAGAGTCGTACCACCGTAATATCATTGACTTATGACTCGAGCATAAGGATTTGAATATTAGGGTGTTACACTCTTCTTCTTTCTTTCTCATTTTTTTTTCTTCTTCCTCTCTTGAAAGATTTTTTTTCTTTTCTCTTTTAATATAAAAAAAAAGAAAAAAAATTTTAATAATAAAAAATATATATAATAATAAATAAATAAATAAAATACTAAAAAAATTAAAAATATAAAAAAAAATTTTTCTCTTCTTCCATTTTCTTTTGTCTATTACATTTGCATACTTTTATTCTTTGCATTTTAATTTTGTTTCTATAATTTGTTCTCATTTTATTTTCTAAATTTCTCATTTTAATAATGGTGTTGAATTCTCTCACTCAATTGTTGAGAATTTCTTGCATTTGTTTTGGTGCTTCATGACTTGTGTTACATTAATTGTAATATTTGTCAATACACAAGGTTAGTGCTTTAGTCCTTCCTAATTCATTATCCTTTGTTTTTGTACTTCTTCATCATTGAGTTAGGATGGGACCAAATGCTCTCATGCTACCACAAATCTTGTTCGTGTCTATTCTTGTTTGATCTTGATGCTCAACATGCTTTCCATGCTTTGACTTTAATCTTGCATCAAGTATTAGTTGATATGCCATTTGCTTATATTGTTTTCTTACTCACATGTTGTAGCTACCATGTAGTAGAGAACCATACTCTTATTTGGCATTAGCTCCCGTCTATGTTCTAAATGCTTTGATGTCTTTGTTATAGGCTTAATTTTCTTTCTTTTTCTCTCCTTCTAGGTTGGCCACCAAGAAGGAAAGGAATGAGAAAGCTTCTAAATGGGGCAACAAACAAGTTCATCCGCACAACCCTTTGAAGAAACTCATCAATTGTAGCAACCCGTCCACCTTGTTCTTCTTTGCATGCACCGAGGACGGTGCAATATTCAAGTGTGGGGAGGTCGTCTGACCGATCTCCATGGGTAACAATTTCCTTTTTCAACACCAATGTTAGCTAGCTATTGCATTGCATGATAGTTTGCATGTTAAGTTAGAATTTATACATATTTTACCACTTCTCTCCTATTAGGACTACTTGGTTAGGGTGATGATTTCTTTTCCAAGAAACTGTTTTAGGGCACCCTACCAATTTGAAAAAGAAAAATTTTTGTTGAACTCGCTTGAAAGAATGTATTTTGGAACATGGTTTTGAGCTAAGAACACAAGCAAGTGAGATTTGAGCCTAATGATGTGGTTACATCTTATAACCACTTATTTTTCCTTCTTGTGTGCATTATTCTCTTCCTATGATTGTAATCTTTGATTTGTTTGATTCTTTATATCCATTATTTTGTGTATTCATGCATTTATATGATTGAGGCCATCATTTCATTAGCTCACTTACCCAAATGGCCTTACCTTTTATCTTCCTTTGTTAGCTAACTTTGAGCCTACGCTTAACCCACTTGTTCTTTAATTTAGCACATTACAAGCCTTAAAGCGAAAAACAATAATTGTCCTTATTTGGATCTTTGATTAGCTTAGGCTAGTGTGCGTGAGTATCATTCAGGTGTGGGAAATCTTGGGATATTGGGGGAATAAAAGGGTAGTTTTGTATTTTTATTGTAAATATTGGGAATTGGATACATGCTTGTGTATTGATCAAATGTATAGACCTTATGCATTGATGCTCTTGTATATAAAAAAAATGAGAAAAACAAAAGAAAAAAAAGAAAAGAAAAATAATATGAAAAAAATATAGAAAAAGAAAGAAAAAGAAGAAAAAGAAAGAAATAAAAAGGGGATAAAATGCCCCAAAGCAAAGTATAGCTCAATAATAATCAATGCATAAGTGTTGTGAAATGAAAAGAAAATGCATGAGTATGTGAAAAAGTGAGGAATGGGTAGTTAGGTTAGTACTTAATTGTATAGGTCATTATATAGGTTAGGTGGGAAAGTTTAAGTTAATCAAAGATTCAAATCCTAAGTCCACTAGCCATATATGATCCTACCTTGACCCTAGCCCCATTACAACCTAAAGAAAAGACCTCATGATACATGTATGCATGCATTGAATAATTGTTGATTGTTAGATGAAAAACGAATCTTAGAAAGCATGATTAGGGGAGAATTGAGTGAATCAACCCCAAACACCGAGCGACTAGAGTGCAAACACTTCCGGTGAGGGTTCGATGCTCAATTCCATGATTCCCGGCTTTCATAAGCTTTCTTCTTGCAAGTCTATTTGAACTTCAATTTTTATATTTGAATTGGTAGGATTCATGAATCATTATATGATCTTGGCCCTACTTGTGCACGTATGACTTGGAGGATTGATTTATTTTTAACCAAGTAGGTAAAACCATTTTGCATTTAGTTGCATATAGTTTAGGTTGCATATAGTTTATTTACATGGAATAAATGTTGATACCCTTTGTTTCTCTCTTGGCTTAAGCATGAGGACATGCTTGGTTTAAGTGTGGGGAGGTTGATAAACCCCATTTGTAGGGTTTATCTTGTATTGATTTTAGGGGATTTTATAACCTTTTACCCACATTTATTCAATAAAATAGCATGGTTTTATAACTTCTCCCATAATTGTGCTTAAGAGTGAAAACATGCTTTTTAGGTCTTAAAATAGCTAAATGTAATTTACCTTGATTCCATTAGATGCCTTGATATGTTTGTTAAGTGATTTAAGGTTTAGGAGGCAAAGATTGGATCAAGGGAATGAAGAAAGAAAGCATGTAAAGTTGGAGAACTCATGAAGAAATGAAAGAACCGGAAAGCTGTCAAGCCGAACTCTTTGCACTTAAACGACCATAACTTGAGCTACAGAGGTCCAAATGATGCGGTTCCAGTTGGGTTGGAAAGCTAACATCCGGGCTTCGAAATGATATAAATTTTGCCATATGTTGCTTCGCGTTCAGGGGCGCGCACGCGCACTTTGCGCGCGCGCCGATTCTGTCAGTGGCCCACTTTAATGAAATCGTCTCCAGCGGTTTTAGGAGCCTTGTGGGCCCAATCCAACTCATTTCTGATGCTATTTAAGTCAAGTATTGAAGGGGAATCAACATACTTTAGATATTTTTTATCATTAGCTTAGTTTTAGGAGTTAGAGTTAGTTTTAGAGAGAGAAGCTCTCACTTCTCTCTAGGATTAGGAATTAGGGTTAGATTTAGTTCTTAGATCTAGATTTTAATCTTTGCTTTCTTCTACTTCTACATCTCAATTCCTTGTAGTTACATTCATTCTTCTTCCATTCTTTTATTGCAATTTTCTTTATGTTGTTCTTGTATTTTGTTGTAGATCTAGTATTGTTCCTTCTACATTCTTCCAATTCAATAAGAGGTAATTCATAATAAATGTGTCTTCTTTGCTTTTCTATTGTTGATCTCTTATTTTTGTAGTTGTAGATTCCTTTAATTCTTGCATTTAATAATGTTTACTTCTATTGCACTTTATGTGTTTGTTGAAATGCCTCTTCTAGATATAGTATAGATTTTTATTCCTCTTGGCCTAGGTAGAGTAATTAGTGACACTTGAGTTATCTAATTCCTTTGTTGATTGATAATTGGAGAGATTGCTAATTGGTTTGGAGTGCGCTAAAGCTAGTCTTTCCTTGGGAGTTGGCTAGGACTTGTGGCTCAAGTCAATTCATCCACTTGACTTTCCTTTCTTTAGTAAGGGTTAACTAAGTGGTAGCAATGAACAATTCTCATCACAATTGAGAAGGATAACTAGGATAGAACTTCTAATTTTCATACCTTGCCAAGAGCCTTTTATAGTTGTTAGTTTACTTTCTTGCCATTTATCTTTCATGCTTCATATCAAAACCCCAAATATAATTCACAACCAATAACAAGACACTTCATTACAATTCCTAGGGAGAACGACCCGAGGTCCAATACTTCGGTTTATAAATTTAGGGGTTTGTTTTAGTGACAAACAACTTTTTGTATGAAAGGATTAGTGATTGGTTTAGAAACTATACTTGCAACGAGAATTCATTTGTGAATTCTAAACCGTCAAAAATTCATTCGTCAAGGAACCCCCATGGCTTCATGTGGACAATCTAATGAAGAACGTCGCATGAAAGAGACACTAGAGACTCCAGTGGATAATAAAGAGCATGACTTTGTACTGGAACAAGTGGAGGAAGCTATAATAGTTACAGAGGAAGAAGTGGTTGAAGATTTAGGAGATGCAGAACCTCCACGGGAACCTCAAATCACAGAACCCTCTTCTAAGGAGTTTGAATTTGTTTTTAAGGAGGGTGTACAACCTCCAAAGCATATCACAGTTGAAAACTTGGAAGAGGTTGATCAAGAGATGGAGATTCAAGAAGAAGAAGCACAACCTCCCATGCCCTTTGGAAACCAATGAAGAGGAGATTGAATTGGAAGAAAGCTACCAAGAGGAAGAGGTTGAAATTGAAGAAACTTGCAAAGAGGTGGTAATTATCAGAGAAGAGCACAAGGGAGTGGAGTTTGCAATTTCATTAAAAATACCTCCCCCTAAGTTGCCATCATCCTTCACAACATTCAAGTGGGTAAAATTCATATCCCCTAGCTTTCTAATTCCACTTGAATATGGGCTACTGGAGACGGATGGTCAACTTAGAGCTCTTTGTGACATTAAGAGTAAGCGGAAGATGGCCAGTGGTAAGAATTGTCCTGCAAGGTTCATTATGGTTGGAAGCTTTAAGTTTAAACGCAAGGGTTGGTGTAAAGCTCAACTGAATGGGTCTAGGAAGCTGTTTGGTCGCTGCAGTGAGAATTCAGATCACCTTTCACCCGGCTGAAAAAAAGCAGATCGAGACAAAAACGGGTGTAAAAGTAAGGTTTGGGATCCTGAAATCTGTTCTGACATTTGTCACCCCGGGAGCCTAAGAATCTGTTTGAAGTTTCTTAAGGGCTTTACATGCTTAGTTTGGGACCCCGGAGGCTACTCGAAGTACAAACATTGGTGGGGATTCCTGGATCAGTACAAGCATAAACCACCATAACAGGGAGCTCACCAAATGTCCAACTTAAGGACTTTAACTAAAAGTGCTAGGTGGGAGACAACCCACCAAGGTATGATCGTTTCTTTTTCATTTTTATCTAGTTTTATTTGTTTCCGAGTCTTATTTTACCTCATTATATTGAACTTGGAGTTTTGCATAACATTCATATTAGTATTGCATTCTGTATTTTTCATGCATAAAAAAAATGCCACGGGACCCGACCGCATCAGCGATGCGTCCGCGTCGCAAGGAGGGGGGAGAAAATAAAAACGAACAGAGAGTCACGCTGGAACGTGGCTGGAGGCGTGCCAGTGGCACAAATCGTCCCACGCGACCGCGTCCGCGTCACATGGGAATAATGGCCTCCCACGCGACCGCGTGCCCACGCGGCCGCGTACTCTAATTTTCGACGTAAAAAGGGTGCACAACGAATTATTGTGCGAGAGTGGTGCTGGATTAGTGCTGAACGCACAATTCTACCCATGCGGACGCATGGCTCACGCTTCCGCGTCATTCCCTTCTAAAGCCCACTCACACGATCGCATGCCCCACGCGATCGCGTCACCGCAAATTAGGCAAATAAAATAATTCGAACAGAGAGTTGTGCAGGCGCGAGGCCGCACTCGCGCCAGAAGCATAACATGTGTCACGCGACCGCGTCGATTAACTTAAAGCGCAAGTCACGTGACCGCGTGCCCCACGCGTCCGCGTCGCTTGCGCCGCACAACTTATCCTAATTTACCAAATATCTTATCTTTTCTTCCCTAATCCTAATTTTTTCCTCCCTCCTTTCTTACTTACTTCTTTCCCTTCTCATTCTTCTTATCTTTCATTTTATTTTACTTAATTTATTTGCATATTTCATTCATTGCATTTTAATTTAGTGCATATTTTTCTTTTCTTTTCTAAATTTATTTTTTCTTTGGTGTTGATTTTCTTATTTAACTATTGCATCTTTTCTGGTGTCATTTTGATGCTTAGTGACTTGTTTTACAATGTTGGGTAATGTTAATTTTCTGTCAATGTCAATCTTTTATACCTGTATTCCTTTTGCATTGGTATGAACTTACATTGTCTTTCATTACCCACTCTCTTCCCCATTGTTGTACATTTTGTCCCACTGGCATGCCATGGCTTCTATTGTTTTCTCACGTACATGTTGAAGCTTCCATGTAAATGAGACCCTTATCATTTGGCATTAACCCAACCATACTTCATTTATTTTCTTATCTTTATTTCTGGGTTACTTTTCTTCCCTATTTTCTTTCAGGATGGCCACCCGGAAGGAAAGCAGAAGACGTTTACATGGGGAGAGAAGACAAGTCCATCTGCATAATCTTTGGAGAAAAGCATCAGTTGGAACTACCCGTTCACCTGCACATCTTAGCATGCACCGAGGACGGTGAAATCTTTAAGTGTGGGGAGGTCGATACCGATCTCCATGGGTTAGTTATTTCCTATTTCAACACCAATGTTTTATTTTATTTGATAGTTCATTGTTGCATTTGCATATTTGTTTGATTTTTACATATTTTACCACTTGATTAAAGTAATAATTTCTTTTGCAAGAAACTTTTTATAGCATTTCACTAATTTGAATAAAATTTTTTTGTTACACTTGTTTGAAGTTGTATTTGGAACATGGTTTTTGAGCCAAAGAACACACAACCTGTGAGATTTTGAGCTTATTTATATGGTTACATTATCTAACCATAAATTTTTATTCTTGTGTGTTTCCTTCTCTATAATTGCAATCTCTGCTTTGTTCCATTCTATATGTCCAATATTTAGTGTATTTACATGTTTGCATATGATTGAGGTCATTATTTGATTTTAGCTCACTTATCCCAAATAAGCCTACCCTTTACATCACCCTCGTTAGCCACCTTGAGCCTTTTAACCCCCTTCTGTTCTATAACCACATCACTAGCCTTAAGTAGAAAAAACAAAAGTAAAAATCCCAAATTGAATCTTTGGTTAGCTTAAGATAGAGATTATGTATCAACTAAGTGTGGGAAAACTATGGGAACATAGGTTAATAAGGGAATGTATCATGTTTCTAATTTATTTGAATATTGGAAATTTGGGAACCTACTCATGAAAAACCAATATATATATATAATGGAAAATCTATGTGCATTGATAAGTTATGTTTCAGACAAAAAAAATCAATAAATAAGTAAGTGAATAAGGGGATAAAATTACTCCAATGTTAAGCTTTAATAAAGATCGATGCACATGTGATAAAATTAAAGAAATATAAAAAAATTTTGGTACATGAGTATGGGAATTATACAAAAGTGGAAATTATGGGTAGCTAGGCATGATTTTAGAAGTTATATAGAATGTATGTATGTTAGATGATAGCTCAGGTTACTCAAAGATTCAATTTATAGATCACTTAGCCATACATATATCCTCACCCTTGCCTTAGCCCCATTACAACCTTGAAAAGACCTCATGATGTGTGCATTGGTACATTAAATATTTGTTGATTGGTTAGATGAAGAACAATGTTTAGAAAGCATGACTAGGGAAGAGTAGAGTGATTACCCTATACACTAGAGAGATTAGAATGATATACACTACCAGTGAGGGTTCAGTGCTTAATTCTATGTTCCCTACTTTCATGAGCTATCTTCTTACAAGTTTACTTGTCTTTATTTTATATGATTTGAATTAGTGAAATCTGATTTATGTTTGTCTTGGAGAACTTATTTATTTTTAACCAAGTAGGTAGAAACATTTATTTGCATGTAGTTGCATTCATATAGATAGGTTGCATTTCATACATCCTACCATTCCTCTTCATCTTTATAGTTTCTCTTGAGCTTAGCATGAGGACATGCTATTGTTTAAGTGTGGGGAGGTTGATAAACCCATATTTTGTGATATATTTTGTGCTTAGTTTGAGTGATTTATTCAATCCTTCACCCACTTATTCATATTAATTGCATGGTTTTACTTTTCCTTCCTTATTATGTGATGTATGTGAAAAACATGTTTCCTATGCTTTAAAATTAATTATTTTAATTATCTTTTATTGCCATTTGATGCCGTGATTCATGTGTTGAGTAATTTCAGATATTCCAAGGCAGGAATGACATAAAGGATGAAAAGGAAACATGCGAAAATGGAAGGAAAGCTTGAAACTGAGTTGTTGAAGAAACTGGCAGCGACGCGACCGTATGCCAGCGCAAAACGGCAGTGACGCGATCGCATGACTGACGCGATCGCGCGCCTTGAGAGAAACGCATATGACGCGGACGCATGAATGACGCGGCCGCGTGACATGGAAAACTCCGGATGACGTGACCGCGTGACCCACACGGACGCGTGACAGAGGCTACGCACCAGAAATTGCAGAAAATGATCCCAGCATTTTTTGGAACCCTTTTTGGCCCAAATCCAAGTCCAAAAGGCATAGACCAGAAGTTATAAAGTGGGGGAATGTATCCAATCATAATCAAGCTTTGATAATTCACAATTTTAGTTTAGATGTAGTTTTTAGAGAGAGAGGCTCTCTCCTCTCTCTTAGGATTTAGAAATTAGGATTTTTGGAAATTAGGATTTATTTCAACTCTTCATCAGGTTCAATATCTTTTTATTTCGACTCCTCTTAATTGTTGATTATTGATGTTGCTTATTTGGCTTATGGCTCTTCGTATTTGGATTGATTTTATTTTATTAATGCAATTGAGGTATTTCAGATTTATGATTGTTTTCTTTAATTTATGTTATTGATGCTTGTGCTCCATCCAAATTATTTTCATTCAAGTAGGTTTTATTCTCTTTTGGCTTTGGTTGATTAATTGGTAACTCTTGAGTTATCAAACTCATTGTTGACTGAAAATTGGAATTCTTCAAGAATTGATTCGAGATCCAATAACTCTAACTTTTCCCAAGGAAAGACTGGGACTTGAGGATTCGAATTAATTCATTCACTTGACTTACCTTCATAGTTAGAGGTTAACAAAGTGGGAAAAAAATCCAATTCTCATCACAATTGATAAGGATAACTAGGATAGGACTTCCAGTTCTCATACCTTGCAAAGAGTTTATTTTACAGTCAATTATTTATTTTACTTGTCATTCATCATAATTGTTCCTCATTCTTAAAACCTCCAATTTACAAACTCATAACCAATAATAAGAACATACCTCCCTGCAATTCCTTGAGAAGACGACCCGAGATTTAAATACTTTGGTTATCAATTTATTTAGGGGTTTGTTACTTGTGACAACCAAAACGTTTGCACGAAGGGATTTCTGTTGGTTTAGAATCTATATCTACAACGCGACTATTTTTATAAAATTCTTTACTAGCAAATATCCTAACGTCATACATCTTACCCTCGGTCGATTTGAACCTGGAGTTGAAGTTTGAAGCCATGTGTCGGATGCAGTAAGCATGATATGTTGACGGGGGATGCCATCCACTATGAGGTGCATTGAGAGCGGCGCAAATAGCCTGTGATCTATCTGATATGATCAGGATTTCTGGCTGTGGAGTAACATGTTGTCTAAAATTTGAGAGAAAAAATGACCATGACTTCGTTGTCTCAGACTCCACTAATGAGAAAGCTATAGGAAGAATATTGTTGTTACCATCTTGAGCCACAGCAATTAAAAGCATGTCCCCATACTTGCCGTACAGATGTGTTCTGTCCACTTATACAAACGGCTTGCAATGCTTAAACGCTTCAATACATGGAGGAAATGCCCATAATACCTTATCAAACTAATTCCACTCTTCATCAATCATATTCCCGTTGTAATAAGGGACAGCAATGTATTCGTGGATCGTACCTGGGAGGCACTCCTGCAAGGCTTGTAAGAGCGCTGGAATCTATTGTATGACTCCTCCCAGTTGCCATATATGTTGGCAATTGCCTTTTACTTTGTCATCCACACCTTCCAATATGAGGGCTTAAAATGGTAGCTTTGATGTACAACACTTTGCAACATTGGGATAGACACCGACAAACCAGTCTTTATTATTGGTAATACAACCTTGCAAATTAACCCACTATCTAGTTGTGTATGGTCCTGAGACATGGTTGGTGCCAGACATGTATGCGATCCACCGAATCGACGTACCTCCCTGCGAATTATGTTCCAATGTCAACAACATGCTAAACGAAAAACAAACGTATAGAGTCTAATGCATCCACAATATAATGTAAAATATACCAGTAATTCAAGTTCTATTGTAATGCCACACGAAGACTCCACAGACAACCATTGGAAAATTGCTTGCATTGACAGTGACATTTTAGCCTATCTGACTTCAGCACTCTGTACTCCGCATTCCGTCGAATATTGTAGTTCTTCACCGCCATTAGGACTACTTCTCGGTTGCTAAACCTATACCCAATTCAGAATTCCACCCCACGATCCGTGTTGTAATCCTCTCTGTCCCTAGATTTTAAAAGATCGTCCGAGTGTATTGCATTCAAGTTCAACGTCTGATAATGGCTAGGAACATCCGACAGTCGAGGAATGGCCAAAGGTGGAAGTAGCAGAAACCTACCAACGCTGCCACTGGGAGATTCCAGCACAAACTCATCTTCTGACACTGTATCACTTGACGACCCGGACCTGACAACATAGGTAGAATCACCTTCACTGTCAGAATCGTCGGCACTATCATGAGACTAGACATAGTAGATCGGTGTCACCTCGAGCGGCACTCTAATATGACTGTAAGAATATATTAATTATTGTAATCGAATACAATTTAAAATAGTCCCACTTAATACAATATTTAAAATCTAAATTTTGTACATTTATCCTTAATAAATTCTAGATATATTATGAATAATGTCTATCTGTTAATAATGTTCTAAACAAATATTTTTAAAATACGTATTTAGAATTGGGGTTGTCTAACTCACTGATCACAAAAAAAAATATTTATAAACTACAAATCCTTTGGAAACGTAACTTTCTTAAAACATGCACAAACTTTTGGGGAGTTCGAACTTCCAAGCTATCCAAAAAAAAAAGAAAACTTCGAAGATAGATGATTATTCAATTTAATAAAAAAAAATTTAGAGGGTTAGTATTTTTATTGAAATTTGATCAATATTTAACTATTAAAAAAAATTGAGTAATTCTTTATCATTAAATATTATTTTACACTATTAAAAATATTAATAATGACTAATTAATGACTACACATTATAAATTCTGTTTGTCCCATAGCACTTCTCATTTAATATTTTAATTAACTACTTAATTATTTAAATATATAATATAATACTATTTCACATCAACAATTATTTGCCATTTCATCTCACCAATCTAGGGGACAGTATCGTGCAGGGAGCCCTCTATCTACTATTATACTCTACTATATTATATTATAGGAAGAATTTCAGGTATGCCATGTACTTTTCTGGAAGTCTGAAATTCCAGTTGTGATTACCGTTGAGATATAATATTAAAAAAAATGTAAGGTTCAGATTTGTTGATAAAATATACTATGGACATAAAGATTTAGAATGCTTGTAGACCATACAACGGTTTCTTTCTTTATCAAGTTTTTTTTATGTTGAAATTCTCAATATGCCCTCCACTCCTCCTGCAAGTTTGAAAAGCCACCCCAACCATATGGTTTTGGCTGAAGTGTAGTCGTGTTAGGAGTTTTTTGTTTATTCTATTTTTGTTTTTTTTAATGTGTCTCATATTAATGTTTAATCATGTTATTCATATACCAAAAATTAGATATTGGGTAGAAAAATTATGTATTTAGTATTTGATAAAAAAATATTGTTATATTATTATAAATAGATTTTAATTAGACAAATACTAATATTTTTAGATAAAAATCACATATTAATCAAAGATACATCAAAAGAAAAAAATATAAAAAATTCAAGAGATATTTTCAAATGAAAAATTTATATACAAAAGTAAAAAAAATAGTACAAAACTCAAACAAGTTAATATTATAAAACATTTAATTTCTACAAAAACATATGAGAAAAAGAACAAATAAACAACTTTAATAGAAAGAAAAAAAACCAAATACCACATAAGAAAATTAATAAATCTCTACAAATAATATAAATAAAAACAAAAATTAATATGTAATTTTATACTATTACAATATCAAACACCTATATCTTTTTTTTAAATACATAATTTTATGACTGGATCGATATTTAAGAAAAGTTTTATGTAACATTATTTTAGTTTTCTAATAAATTTTAATTATCAAATCATTCTTTAAACTTTTATTTTGTTAAAAAATTAATTTTTATATTAAGTTATTTGTTCTCTATAGATATTCAAATTTTTATTAAATGGGATAAAATATATTTTTGGATTATTAGATTAAAAAGATTAAACTAAAAAAAATTAAACTGATAGTTAAGTAATGATAAAAAATAATAAATTTTGATAGCTTCTTAACATTTTCTTAAATAATAATGAAGGTTGATTTATCTATTTGTTACAGAATTTAATATTAAAAAAAATTAATTTGTGTAATAAGTTTAGTAACTGATTTAATAATTAAAATTTGCTGAAAATTAAACATTTCGACCAAAAAAATTTAAAAACGAATTTACTAGTAAATAATTAATTATTGTTTCCTTCAGAATAGGTAAATAATTAATTATATAACCTATATATGTATTCTGTTGGGATCACTATAACGAATTAGAACACTAATTAAAAAATTATCTATTCCTTTTGGACATACATCAGTGTTAATAAAAAATTATCTATTTATTCATCTTAATTTCATAATAAATGTTATCTTTTATCTGTAATTATAATTAAATTATTTTTATCAATTGAAAAATATTAAAAATTTTAACTTATTTTAATTATTCTTTTAATTTTTAAATTAAAAACTTTAAATTTCTTATCGTTTTGGTTTTTTTTTTAAATATATATTGAAACTTAACTTATTAAATATTAAGAAGAGCTCCTCTTGCTGTCGTGTACCACCAGATAGTCATCTGATTTTGCTTCTGTTTATACTTCTGATTACATTGATTTTGCTTTTGATTTTATTATTGTTGCTGCTAGTGTTGTTGTTGTTTTTCTACTTCTAGTTGTTGTTGTTTCATTGTTGCTGTTGCTTCTTCTTTGTTTCTGGTAGATTTTGGAAAAGGAGGGGAAGGGGAGGAAATTCCGATTGATTTTGGAGAAGAAGGGAAAGGGAAAGAGTATTTTAGTCCGAATGACGATTTTAAAACTAAGTTAAACCTTTTGGACTATTTTGTAGCGAAAAAAAGGCCAGAGACGAAATAAGTTTTTAGCCCCTATCTTAGTACTTAATCCTTGGTAAAACTTCTACTTTTTAAAAAGTGTAACATTTATGTTTGGTAAATCAAATTAAAAATTATTTTTAATAAAGACAAATAACAACAATTACGTTTGGTAAAATAATTTTTTAAAATATAAAAATACTATAAAAGACATAAATTTAAACGTTAAATTCAAAAATTAGTTAATATATAAGGTTATATTAGACCTTTAAATTTTGAAAAATACAAGCCAATTTTAAAAAACTTGTTAAAAGGGAGTAATGGAATCCAAGTGGCACTGTTGAAAAATAGCAAATAAATGGAAATTTAAATAGTAGAGTTGATGTTAGCTATGACGAAAAAAGAGAGCCCAATAATAGAACTGCTAATAACAGCAGAAAATTGCACACACACAAAAGCATGTGCAGCAAAAAGGATCGGAGTTAATTAGAATTGACTTGCTAGATCAGCAGAGTTTGTTAGAGGCAGATTAGTAGGGTTTGTTAGAAGAAGAGCCAATTAACTCTTCCAGAAATCTCTATTAAAGTCACTTTATATATTACAAATTCAGTATCACTTCAAGTGTAATCATCTAATAATCATTCTGAAAAATCTCAACACACTTTCTAATTCTCTCTTCTCCTTCTTCTCCAACTCTCTTTTCTCCTTCTTTTAACTGATTCGTATTTTTCTTCTCAAAAAATTTGATACCTCACAAAGCTCCACCTTAGTTGCTTTCAAAAGTATTCTAATCTTTTAAAAGCTGTAAACATAATCACATACTCTTTTTAATTTACCAAACACAAAATAAAGAGCTTGTGCTTTTAAAAAGTACAAGCACATCTTCAAAAAGCTTTACTAAACCAAATCATAATCAAATTTAAAAAAAAAACTAGAATTATAAACTCACAAATTTTATAAAGCCATAATGAATTAATTTTTTTGTGTATAAGAAATTATTTAATAAATAATTTAAAATTAATATTAAATATATTTTCGTTAAGTGTTATTAACAAATTGCTTACACTTGTAAGTTAAGAATAGTTACTTATGCTACTTATAATTGATTAGATGAAAAATTTTAAAATCATAATTGTCCTAAATTAATATTCTTTTGTTCGACTCTTTTCTCCTATTTTATTTTATGATAAAATTTAGTTTAATATTTTAAAAATTAATGATAATTCTTATGAAAAAATAAATGAGCACATATGAACTTTTTTGTTGTGATTTTTTAGAATCTATTTAAAATAATCATCTTTTAATTTAGATTTTAATATAATGGTTTTTTTCATATCCTATGATAATTAAGAAAAGTAAACAAAACGAAAAGATCTTAACATTAGTAAATTAAAGATGGACAAAGAAAATATTAAATAGAAAAAAATATATCAACTTTATTATTAAGATATATATGCAATATTTTTTACCTATATTGTGTGTTAGTTTTTCAAGATAATAATATTTAATTTCACCTTTAATATATTATAAATAAGTAAATAAACAAAAGCAAAGAAATAGAAAATTTAAAAAGAATGAAAAAAAATAAAAAGAAAAAAATTATTTTTAATTATAGATATCTATTTAATATTTATCACTAGTTTTTTTTTCAATTTCTCTTTGTTTTTCTTGTTTAAAATATAGTAAAAGACAAATTTCAATAATATATTATAAAAATATTTTTAAATTGATATGTTTATGCTATATTTAAATAATATTATATAAGAAAGAAGTCATTATATGCAAGGCAAGTATGATTGTCCTTTTAGTTTATCTATACTTATTAAAGAGAAATAATATTAATATTAAATACATTGAATAACCTAAAGAAAAAAAAATAAAATAATGTTATACATCTAAGTATCTTTGTTAACTAAGTATAACTAAATTAGTCTAACATAACAAATATCAGTTATAGCTAGTATTATTTTAAATCTTATTATTTAACTTGGTTAGACTTGATTCATAAAAAAGCTTGGATGTGTAGCGTTACTAAAAAATATTTTATTTGGATTAGAAATTTTTGTGAAAAAACACTTTTTAAAATAATAAAGTATTTTTATTAAATTTTAAACATATTTGATACATTTAAAAGAAAAAATTTTACTAAAAAAAATTATTTAATTTTTCTAAAAATCAATAATACTTTGATTTTAAAAAATAGAAGCAAAATAAGTTTTAATTATTTTTTTTACTAGGCATATCATTTATCATAATTAATAATTACAATTTATACCTTTAAAAATAAAAAATAAATTACTCAAATTGAATAATTTTATTTGAGCAATGAAGAAGTAAATTGTAACAACATACATAATGTTATTATATTTACAAATATTAAATTTAAGTCTTTATAAATTTAATAATTTGTCATGTATCATGAATGAAATGAGATTAAAGTTTATTATTTTAATTTTTTAATTAAAATCAATGTGTTAATTATATAAATCATAACTTCTCAAATTAAGAAATAATATATAAAATAGATACATAATTATTTAATCAATATACAATAACATGATATATATAATTTTTGGAATATAAAAAAGTGTTGTTTCTTTTAATAAATTTATTATTTGTATACGTTTAGCTCAAACTATTCCAAGTAATTTTATTTTTAAGCATCTTGTAAACAAAATTCTTTTTTTCTTTTATGAGATTTCACAAACAATATAACTCATAATAAATAAAGAAATAAAATTTTTACACAAGTTTTTTTCAGGTTCAAGCTATTATGTTATGTTTTTGTCTTTTTACTTTATGATTGAAGGGTTATTTTCGTCTTTTTCTCATAACTACAAGACAAAAAATTAACCTGCAACTTAATCGTACATGGAACATTGAAGTTCCAATAAAGTAACTGGAACACCTGAAAACTTTCCTATATTATATTACATTTTCGACTTTAATAAGCTGCCGCACGCGCTCACATGTAAACAAGAGTAACGACAAAAAAAAAACATTTAATATTATTATACCAAGTTACCAACGACTAGTCAATAAAATTTTTTTTTTTGCGTGGTCACAAAAAAATAATTAATATAAAAAATTGAGAATTAATATTTTTATTAAAATTTAATCATTATTTAATTAATAAAAAATAAATAATTTTATATTATTAAATATAATTTTATACTATTAAAAATATTAATAATAACTAATTAACAATTATAAATTATAAAATGTGCTAACTTTCCGATACCTTTCATAAAAAATATTAGAAGTCAATATTTTACATAAAAAATTAAAAAATTAATATTGTTTCAAATACAAAATAAATTATAAAAAATATCAATCATCTAACACTTTTAGGATATATGACTTAAGATTAACGTCTTTTAGTCCGCATATGAATTTTACTGGTGCATGCAAATATGCAATAATACCGCTTATAGACAATTGTATAAGAAAAATAAACAAAGCAAAAGTGTAGCATTTGCTTTTCATCGAGAATAAGATTCCACTTCTCAATTTTCAATGATTGACAAAGTTGGTGGTGATTATTGATTAAAGGATTTAAGGCCCGTTTCTTCATCATGACTTAAAGGATATAGATTCCTCCTCATCAACTCTCCTAATACACTTGCCAATTTTTTATTTTGCATTAAAAAAAGCTTGTGATGCATGCAAGATGATCGTTTCGCTACTTAATAAGTTTGCCCGGGTAATGTTATTTGAATATTTGAACTTTGTATTTATTAAACATTAAAGTTGGGGATGTTAAAATAAAACTTACACTAAAATTTTAAAATGATAAAGCAAATGTTGATATAAAATATGATAACTTACATTTAACCAATGCAATAACATCCTTTCTAATACTCCATTCCAATCCATCAACTACTCACCACTATTATTCTTTTGGTAAAAGCTTGCAAGAATATACCATTAATATGTTTGGTTTAGCTTTTTTAGTTAGAGCTAAGTTCAATTTAATTATATTAGAATTGATTTTGATTAAAATTAGATTTGTTTTGACGTAATTTATGTATATTTTAATTCAAATTTAACTATAATTAATAAAATATTATTTAAATAATAATTACTAAAATCACTTTTAAATATAAAATTACTAAAAAAATAAAGATTAGATTAACTTTTAATATTATTATTTTAATAATTTTTATATTACAAAATTTTAAATTATAATAAATTATTATATAAAATATTATCTTAAATATTATATCCATATTATAATAAATTACTCGTAATATTAGATATATATAAACATAATTGATAATGTTTTAATAATTATAAACTATAATAATAAAAAGTAAACAAGTTTATAAAATTAAACAGAAATAACAATAAGGTATATAAAATATAAAAGTGCATTGCAACATATAAATATCAATATAACACTAATTTAATTATAAGAGCATTAAATGAAGATAAAATAAAATGAAGATAGAAAAGTCACAAAAAAGAAGGTGAAATAAAATAAAAATGGAAGATGAAGAAGATGAAAAAGGACGGTTGAGAAATAAAAATAAAGATTACTTTATATATGGAAAAGATGAGAAAGGTGAAGAAGGGTAGCTGAAAAATAAAATAAAGATGACTGCATGGTAGAAAAAGAAGAACGTGAAGAATGGTAATTGAGAGAATAAATTTTGTAATTAATTTTCAACGGTAAAAATTGAAAATAAAAGTTACAAAATATTGTTTCAAGTAAACATATGTTTGAGGATAAAATCATGTTGAAAAAAAAAAAGCATCCAAATAAATTTGGTCTGGTATTCAAGCCTTTTAAACATGTGTATATATTTATGAATTCTGAATCAGACATACACTTAATCAATTATCATGTCTTTCGATTTAACTCAATTCGAAAAGTGAATTGGGGATATAACAAGGTCCTATAAATTATTAATGTGTTGTCTATACAAATTTTTTTTTTCAAAGTTAGACTGATTTCATTTCTTTGTAGAAAAGAAAAACAAAGTTCACATCAGGACAAAATAAAAAAGTATTAGCAGTGGGATTCTCCCAAAATTAAAATATCACGTAACATAGAGAGGTAACTAGTGAAAAAAAAACTAAAACGGTAGACTAAGAGTGAAAATCAACAAGGAACCCCGTCGTATCAAATACTCAATGTTTGATGGGTCTTCAATGTCATCTCCAAGATACTACTTGCTATTGATTTCTCCCCTTCAAATTCTTTAAAGTTGCGCGCTTTCCAAATGCTCCAACAAATAGATGCAAAAAGCCCGATAGAGGAGCCACCACAGTGCTTCCAATTGATCGCTGATTGCAACCACGATTCAAAATCTAGGTATCTAAGATGCACAATTGATCTCTTATCCTTAGCTAAACCACTAGGATAATATTGTGAAACTGTTAAAACCGCAAGATTTGATTTTTTTTTCCACCAACCGAGGTTGGTTTTTAGCTTCACAGAGAAAAATCACTTTGGGGGAGTGGGATTGATACATCCTTTTGAGATTGTGGACTGTCAGGAGTCTCCCCAAACCCCAACAATTTCATATGAGAATCCTCATGGTACTTTGGGTGCCATTGTACTGTTGACACCCTCCACCATCACAGCATCCATGCGTTGATGAGCCTTATAATTCTTCCCTTCAAAGTCAATCATTAGATCCTCCTGTTCCTTCTTTTTGGTCCTAGAAAAAATCACACCTGTCCCTGTACTATCTCTTGCCATTCTCTTCAATCTCTCAAAGTCACCAGTATTTTCGAACTCTAGTTGCTTTATTAGTGAGATCCTCTAGTGGTATTACTTTCTTGGAAGCAACAACGTCCTGTGAAATAGTCTTCGGCCCTATCATGTTTGTCGGATTAGTACTCATGTCAATTTCCAAATCACCAATAATTTCTGTATTTGCATTCTGCATTCCTCCATCTCGATTCCTCCCTCCATCCTTCTCCCTTTCTCTTTCTTTGACATTCATATTTGAGAAGCTAGCAACAAGACAGTCCGGCAGCAGCTTTTTCTTTCAAATTGCATGATTTTGATAGTTTGTGTTGCGGTTTTTTGACCTATTCTCTTCTCCAATTTCTACCCTTATGCGGTTGTGCCAATTTGATCAGCGCATATCGAATCACCTATTTTATCTTCCTTCAAGCATTCTTGTTTTGAATCATCCATAAAGTTGGGGCACATTTTGTGATAATGGACGATCCTTGCGCAATATGTGCACACCGTTCCCAGTCGCTTATAGTGCAAAATCACTCCCAAAGTCTTTTTATCTAGACCCACCATATTTATCATGTCCTTCACTATTTGATTTCCTTCCATCTCCACCCGTGCCTTGAAGATTCTTGATTTTTTACCCTTCACATCAAAGAAAGCCACATTTATCATCCTTCATATTTTTCCATCAATCTCCATCGAACATTTATTTCTTGATACACACTCCATTCTTCCATCGTTGTACCTGTAAAGAAAGTCTTTAAACAACTAGAAAGAGCCATTTTCAATCCTCATAACATCCCATTCTTTATAAAAGAAAAATTGATATTGGTTATGACCGTTTTCAGAGACTCGAAACCTTTTCGAACATCCCCAAATAGCACGGAGAGCCCCTTCTATAGTCCCTAGTAAGAAAGTTTTATCAACGAATAATTTACCTATCAGGCTATTAATGCAGTTGTTGATTTCCTTCTTTATATCTTCTTCCTCTAATTGAATCAGTTATTCATTTTCGTTATTCTTTAATGTAGTGCTCTACATTATGCTACACATACAAGTCTTTTTGACTTACAAGTCTTACAAGTTGGGCCAAACCCAACAGAAGCTACGCTCACCTACAAAAGCGTGTTAACACGCACATCACGTTTCCAAAGCGCTCCTTCACTATTATGAACGACTCTTCTTCTTCTTCTTCCTTGATGAAAACCACAACCGTCATTTTTTTTAGTGTTTCTCCTCCTCCTCCTCTTCTTCCTTCTTCTTCTCCTTCTTCTTTGTGTTTCTCCTCTTTTTTTTCGCGTGTTTCATCTTTATCGTTGTGTTTCTCCTCCTTCTTCTTTTAATTTTGAAACATTATGTATTTTTTTCTTTTTTGTTTAATTTTTTCTCCTAAAAATAATTATGAAAATATGAAATAAGAAGAAGAAGAAGAAGAAGAAGAAGAAGAAGAAGAAGAAGAAGAAGAAGAAGAAGAAGAAGAAGAAGAAGAAGAAGAAGAAGAAGACAACAGAAGATGAGGAGGAGGAAGAGGAAGAGTTCTGAATTATGCAGAACTTATCAGAATAACAATACACCCAAATATTTTCATTTTACACCCAAATATCTTCGTGTTATACCCAAATATCTTTGTTTTACACCCAAATTTGCTGCAAATATAGAAATGAGTTATGCTACGTGTACACTAAAATCAGTCACCAAAGTCAGCCACCAGTATAAAATACATACTGAAATATAAAAATACATTGAAAATAAATTAAACCACACATGTATTTATACACAAATACATTGGTGGATGATTTTAGTGGCTGATTTAGTGTACAAATAGCACTTTTGTATAGAAAAATGTTTCCTCTAATGCTGTATTTTTTTCTTCTTCTTCTTTTTCTTATTTCTTTCTTTCTTTTAGTTAAATGAATATAAGTTCATCATTTTTCAAGTAATTTTGGAGCATTATGTATTTTTTCTTCTTCTTTGTTTGATTTTTTTTGTTTTTATTCTTGTTAAAAGAGTAAAATAAGAAGAAACTTGAGAAGGTAAAACAAAAAGTTGTAAGATGAATAAAAGAAAAAAGAAGAAGAAAATGGTGATGATGATGGAAAAAAAAGAAGCAGCAGAAGATGAGGAAGAAGAAGAGAAAGAGTTCTAAATTATGCAGAACTTATCAGAATAAAAATACATCCAAAATTTCTTAAAATACACCCAAATTTGCTGCAAATACAGAAAAGAATTATGATACGTGTACACTAAAATCAACTACCAAAGTCAGCCACCAGTATAAAATACATACTAGAATACAAATATAAATTGAAAATAAATTAAACTACACATGTATTTATACACAAATACATTGGTGGATGATTTTAGTGGCTTATTTTATTATACCAATAGCATTTTTGTATAGAAAAAAATTTCATCTAATGCTGCATTTTGTTTCTTCTTCTTCTTTTCCTTATTTCTTTCTTTCTTATAGTTAAATGAATGTAAGTTGATGGAGAAAAAATGTCGGTAAAGAATTTCACAAAAATATCACGTTAAAAGTATAGTCATGAACCGACAATTAAATCTCAATCAATATTTAAATTGTTTGTCACTTAAGCAAACCCAATAAAATTAACCGAAGTATTTAAATCTCAGGTCGTTTCTTAAGGAATTGTAGGGAAGTGTTTATTATTGGTTATGATAAAGTATATTTTTTGGGTTTTGTGATAAGAGACAAGTAATGTAAATAACAAGGAAATAAAATAACAACTAAGAAAAGTTCTAACAAGGATTGAGAAATTGGAATTCCTACTTTTATTATCATCATCAATTGTGATGGTAATTACCTTTTGCTCTCACTTAGTTAACCTCTAACAATGAAGGAAAGTCAAGTGAGTAAAATCAACTTAAGTTCACAAGTCCTAATTAAAGACTAGATTTAGTGAAGCTTAAGCCAACTAGCAATTTTCAATCACCAATCAACAAAAGAATTTTGATAACTCAAGAGTCTCTAATTAATCAATCCAAGTTAAGAACTTAAAAATCTAATTTAAAATCCAACCAAACATTTTATCAAACACTTGGTAGGCATAACATAAAAACATAAAAAACTAAAAAGATATAGCAAAATCTAAAACTAACCAAAGCAAAAAAATAACAATAACAAGGCAATTGAGCAATAAGAAACGTGAAATATAAATTGTATTAATGAAAATTGAGAGTAACACATGAGTTCATAAACTAAATTAGCAAAATAAAGGAATCAACAAGAAAAATAGATAACTAAAGTGCTAGAACGAATAAGAGTAGAAGAAAACTAAATTAAAGCAAGGTAGAATTCTGAAATTGAGAAGAAATAAACCTAAAAAATCCTAAAACCTAGCTAGAAAACTACATCTAAACATAAAATTATGTGAATGAAGTGTGCATGATTGATTCTCCCCTTCCAGCTCCACTCTGCAGCCTCTAATATGGATTTTCGGGCCTGAAACTGGGTAAAAAAGGAGCCCAGAAATCGCCCCCAATATTTTCTGTAAGTTGCAGCACGTGACGCTCTGTCACGCCTATGCGTTGCCTACGCGTACGCGTCTATTGACAAAATCTTGGTCACGCGTACGCGTCATCCACGCGTGCACGTCGCTCATCTCCTACACCAGTCACGTGTACGCGTCGTCTACGCGTGCGCGTCATATCACGGCATCGAATGGTAATAACAGAGGATTAAAATTAGCAAATTTAAGGCAAAAGAAGCATATTATTTCACAAAATTAGGAAAGAAAATGTAAAACATGCGAATTCAATGAATAAGTGTGAGAATAATGGATAAAATCCACTTAATTAAATACAAAATAAACCATAAAATAGTAGTTTATCATAAGTTTGTCCTCTTCCAAGTAATTTTGGAGCATTATGTGTTTCTTCTTCTTCTTTGTTTGATTTTTTTGTTTTTATTCTTGTTAAGAGAGTAAAACAAGAAGAAACTTGCGAAGGTAAAACAAAAAGAAAAAGATGAATAAGAAAAAAAAGAAGAAGATGGTGATGGTGATGAAAAAAAAAGAAGCAGCAGTAGAAGATGAGGAGGAGGGAGAGGAAGAGTTTTGAATTATACAGAACTTATCAGAATAAAAATACACCCAAATATCTTTGTGTTACACCCAAATATCGTCATTTTACACCCAAATTTGCTGCAAATACAGAAATGAGTTATACTACATGTACACTAAAATCAGCCACCAAAGTCAACCACCAGTATAAAATATATACTGGAATACAAATATACATTGAAAATAAACTAAACCACACATGTATTTATACACAAATACATTGGTGGCTGATTTTAGTGTACAAATAACATTTTTGTACAAAAAAATGTTTTCTCTAATGCTGTATTTTTTTCTTCTGAATTGAACCACACTTCAGCCACTTGATTGGATTTAAAACAATAAAAGGAGGAGAAGACTTGTATGAGAAAAACACTTGTATGTGGAGAACAAACTGCTCACAAACACCACAGAGGAGTTATAAAATACACCAAAAATATACCATATTAAAACAAGTATAAACTATAGAATGCAAATACAACTATAAAACCATCATAAAAAATGACAAAAATCAGATTCATGAATAATCATTAAACAGAAACTAAAACAATTCAACTAAAACAATAAGACAATTCACCCTCAGTGACATGAAAAGTCACAAACTGTAAATACACCCAAACTTTCCTGAAATACACCCAAATATTTCTGATTTACACTCGAACGTCTGATATAAAATGCAAAAAATTCATCAGAACTAGTACATTAGATTTAATTAAAACAAGAAATAATAAACAGCAAATTTCACAGACAAGGTTCACACATTATTCAGGTACACAATCATAAACTACTAACTGGATTTAAATTCGGATTCAATTATTAATTGGAACTAAACCACACCTTAGGAACTTCATTGGATTCAAATTCAAAATCCACTTCGCTCTGCTTCAGCTGACAATCTGAAGTTGAATCATCCATTATCTTCAAAACGATTTCAGAAATAATGGAAAACGAGAAAAACAAAGAAAGAGAAGAGAGAGAAACTTACGTAAACAGCGAAGGAGAAGGGAGAGAAAAACGTACGAAAGAGATCGAAAAGAGAAGGCAAGAAAACACAGAAAGGATTCAAAAAAAGAAACGAAATCCTTTCGAAAAAGAAAATTATATATTCACGCGTTGATTGATTGAAAAATCTGTTAAGGAAGCGTGTGAAATATACGTGCCATAAGAGACGCATTTTAGGGATAAGAAATATTGAGAACTTGTAAGACTTGTATAATAAAAAAGTTTGTATGTGGAAATTAATTCATCTTTTTATTATGTCTGCCATGCAACAACCGTTGAATGTTACTTAGAGGTCTCACTATTTTATAAATTGTAAATGAAAAAGTTAAGAATTAAATTTGACGTTGTATAAATTCTGTTAAAGAAAAAATTCTAGCAGAACAAAGGAAAGCCTAGACTCCTTTTGCCTATACAAAAATATTACTAAATGGCTAAATCCATTTAAAATTTAATTAAGTTTTTCGTGCTACGCATATGTGTGACACTCACTAACCTAGTCCCTCACTAATAATAGATAATTCATAAATTGATTCCATACAGCACAGTTTTTTTTAATCAGGGTGGTTCATCAGAATTATTATTTGTTGATTGTTGAATAGGATTAGAAAATTATTAGCCAGCCTAATACTTAATAAACGGTTAAACACAGAGATCCAAACAGAGTACATTAAAAATTTTGACCTAAAATGAATACCTACCATACTTCTAATTAGAAAAATCTACACATCTTTTTTCACTTGCAATTGCAAGTTTTGACTAAAAGCTATTTTAGTAAAAACATAAAAATAAAAATAAAAAACTTATTATCTTATTAATCTTTTCTTATAATAATATAATTAGGATTTTAGTAACAAGTGTATTACAAAGGGTAGTATGGTAAATTTAAACCAAGACCTCTGAGTTTCAAGCAGATCTGTCCGTCTAATCCAGTCATTGACACTATTGGGCGCTCCAATACTGTCTGTATGTTCTGTTGAAATTCCAATTATGCCCTCAATAATTTCCAATATTTGCAATATAAACAGAAAAGATGAAACTCCATTTGGTTTGTCAGTTGTCACGCAGAAAAAAACCCGCACTGGAATTTGGAGCAAAAGGAGAAATCTTTGGATTCTCTCTCTTCATTTCTCTTTGCAACTCTCATCCCTCTTCTTCTACTTCTTCTGAAGGCATTGCTTTTCCCTTTGTAGCTCTTTCTGTAACTCACTCTTTTTTTCTGAGTCCTAAAGTCTAACAAAGCTTCATTTTCAATAAAAAAAAGCTTGTCTTTTTGTCTGTTTGTTTGTTTTTTTTTTTTCACTGAACCCCATTTTGGGTTGTATTTGTTCAACCCCTTTTTCTTTTTCTTCTTTTAAAATTCCTTTGTTGAGAACCCTTTTGTGGTTGGCCACTGATCTCAGAAAAAAACCCAAAGTTTCTGCTTTTTTAGTCTTAGGCTCTTAGCTTCTGTGATTGGTGTTTTTTAGTGTTGCAAAGAAACAATGAACTCTTCAACAAAGTTGGATTCAGCTGTGTTTCAGCTCACACCCACAAGAACCAGGTAATAATAGTATCACTCCAATTCATCAATGGTTTGCATGTTGAGTTTCTTTTCATTTTTGTCATTTTTCACCTCAAAGAAGCAAACTTGGCACTAATAAAGGATTGAATTTGGGTTATGGAATGGTGAACCTTTCGTAGGCATTCTTTGTTTTTTTGTATTAAGACATTTGCTAGTTTCTGAACCGGAATAGTTCATTAAAGGTGCAATTTCTTTAGCTTATTTAGTTATTTCCTTATTTGGAGTGTGGTTCAGTTTAGTTTTACTCTCAAGCGAGTTAACTTTTTTTTTTTTTTAATTGGAGCCACTATGGTTTGGCCTTTTTGCAACATGAGTATAACATTCCAGTTTAGATTTGATTAAAAAACTCTAATGTGCTAAAATTTGAAGTTCTATGGGTGTCTAAGTATGGTTGTTTGGAATTGGTAATTTTTTTAGTGCCAATACCGAGGCTTAAGGAAGGTGGATTAACTCTGAGAAACCCTGTTTTGTGTTTGCTTTCCATTTTTGTATCCCTGATTGATTCATCTTAAAGCTCGATTTAATTGAGAATGTAGTAGTATCTGTAGCCTTACTTGTGGTTTTGATGCATTACCCTCTGTGCTGTTCTGTAAATCAGGTTTGACTTGGTTATAAATGTGAAGGAAAAGAAGGAGAAAATAGCATCGGGCTTGCTACATCCGTTTCTATCTCACTTGAAGGCTGCTCAGGATCAGATGGCCAAGGGTGGTTATTCAATTGTTCTTGAGCCTGATGGTAGCCGCGATGTCACATGGTTTACCAAGGGAACTGTCGAAAGGTTTGACTTTTTAACTCTCGGTTTATAATTGCGGTCTGTATTTCTTGGAAGTTGAATTTATTTTAAGTTTGCTTCTTAGACAATGTCATCGCCTATTCACAAGTATGGATCTCAATTGTTGCCTTTTTTGTGATCTTTATGCTTAAATTCTTGTTATGTCTCTGTTTAGTCTTTCGAAACAAAAGATATGCGCTGGGAAATTGGCAGTGAAGTCATCCTTTGGGGGACTTAAAAGTTTTCTCTTTTAGAAATGTTTTCTAGGTTACATTTTAGGTTTGTACAAATTTACCTGTATAAACTTATTTCTCTGCTTTTTCTAGGTTTGTCCGTTTTGTGAGCACTCCTGAGATATTAGAACGTGTGTATACTACAGAATCTGAAATCTTACAAATTGAAGAGGCAATTGCAATTCAAGGAAACAATTGCATAGGGATTAGCACTGTAAGTAAATATATATCATATTCTATGATTTTTTTTACCGCACCAAAAGACTATTTCTTCAACAATCATACATTTCTGCAGGCGGAAGAAAATCAAGTAAAACATGTAGAAAACACTGAAGCCACACCTGAAAGAACAAGTAAGTTTATTGCAAAATATCACTCTGCACAGAATTGAACAATTATATATTTGGTAAAATGTCTGCTAAGATTAATAATTGTCTACAACTGAGGAATCTTGCTTCTTTACATAGGCCGAAAGACTGTGCAGGATACCAATGAGGAGAGAGCAATAGTCCTTTACAAGGTTAGTGGTCTTTCATACCTCCAATAATTTATTATTAGGTTGATTATGCTCTATTCACATTTCACTGTCCGTGGTTATGTCCCAGCCTGATGCAGAGCCACCTGCAGCAAATGGAAGCATCACTGCATCAGAAGAAAACTCAAAGTAAGTGCCGATTTTCTATCCTTCGATTTTTTCCCTCAACTATGAGCACCTCAGGTAGAAGTTTCAAGTTTTAATTAAGGCTGTTTATGATTAAATAAAAGATGTATGCACCTGTCCTTAGCATACTTAAATATGCCAGCCATTGCAGTTATTTCTAATTCGGGCAACCTTTTCTTTTTTTCTAAACAGAATAGACAAACTCTGTTGGCAATAAGTCGGAAAAAGAATTTTAGGGTGAATCTTATATTAGCTTGGCCATAACTTGATTTTTCGATGTATAATTCTGTATTGCAAGCAGCATGTTGGAAAGCGTATCTCTCTTTGGGATAAGTAATCTAATTTAGGGATCACTGCATGCAAAAAGACACAGTCTATAAATACATCTATGATAGTGTGAAACTGTTAGGATAGCTGTTTCTACTTTGTTAGCTTGTCTTATACTTTATATTAAAGTTTGTCTTATTCATTGAGTTTCCTTGCACTTTGTAAAACAGAATTTTAAAACCTATTTTGTGTTCGCTTCTATGACATATTATATTAGAGCCCATCTTCTGAAAGTCCTAGAGTCCCGTAAATCAGTGCTGCAGAAAGAGCAAGGCATGGCATTTGCACGTGCTGTTGCTGCTGGTTTCGACATTGATCATATGCCAGCCTTAGTCTCATTTGCTGAATGCTTTGGAGCATCGCGCTTATTGTAAGAAAAGCTTTTCTTTTGTAGGCTATTTTGACCTTTTGTATTGGTTGGTAAATTCTTTGGTTCTTCACTCATTTACCTGGTGTTAATTTCATCACGTGTTAGGGATGCATGCTCAAAATATAGAGATCTATGGAAAAGAAAACACGAAACTGGACAGTGGCTTGAAATTGGAGCTGCTGAAATGATGTCCAATCACTCGGACGTCCCTGCAAATACATCAAACATCACATTTCCCATTATGGCCTCTACACCGCATACTGAGTCAGACTCGGGGAATAATGGGAAAGCGAATTCAGGTGCCTATCAATTCCAACATACTGTAAACTTGTAAATATACGGATTTATCATCAGTAGTTTAGAAAATCATAATATCGTATTATTCATATCTTTTCTAACATGCCCAAATGCATATGTCTTGACAATTTTGTTTGCACATTTTCAGATGTTCCTCCAATGGGTCAACCATCTCTAAGTCCTGGGGATAATAGTCAAGGTCAATTCCCGCACCCTATGTTTCCTCCATGGCCTGTCCATTCTCCCCTGGGTGCTGTACCTGTCTTTCCACCATATCCGGTTCAAGGTATACCCTACTACCAAGCTTATCCTGGAAACAGTCCATATATGCAGCCAAATTATTCACCTATGGAGGAGCCAAGATTTGCTTCTGGTCAAAACATGAGGCACAGAAGGCATTCCATGGATAGTAGACACAGCAATACTGAATCAGAAACATGGGATGTAGAAACCTCAAAATCAAGGTTGCAGGATGAAGCAGATATGGATAGGGATGGTTCACAGAGTAGAGATCGACAGAAGGGTAGCCGATCAGGCAGAAAGAAATCTGGAATGGTGGTCATTCGGAACATCAATTACATAACAAAGGCTGAAAATTCTTCTGGCAGTGAATCATATTCAAATTCTGGCTCAGAAATAGATGAAGGCCAAGATGCTCAGGAATCTGTGGACACCTTGAAAAGAAGGGACAGAAGTGAATCTGCGAAGAGGTTGAACTTGACAGATAAGGAAGTAGACCATGGGAATGATGCAGATGGAGGACACTGGCAAGCATTCCAAAGTTGTTTATTGAGAGATGCTGATGACGATAGACATGCCATAGACCAAGAACAATTTGATCTGCCAAACGCGAATTCCATGAGAAGAAAGAAACATGTTGTAGGTGATGATCCTTTGGTTTCTAGTGAGCGAGATATGCATGAACTTCAAGGCAGTGGTTCTATGGATATGCATAGCATTAGCAAAGGATTGACCCTCAAGCCTAGGGCATCTGGTGATGATTTATCATTGTCTGTGAAGGAAGGGCATTCTAGTGATGGCAGGTCTATAGATGTACAATCTTTAGAAGCAAATGGAATAAGGCGTGGTTATAGGACTGTTGGAAATGATGATTTCATAGTCCCAAAACATGAAGGTCACTTTGATAATTCACATCCTTCCTCGGATATGGAAGCAGTCAGTGGACTAGGTTATTCAAACAATAAAATGGAAAGGAAGTTGTTTCATGATATGAATGATGACTCCTACATAGTGGACCATAGGTCGGTTGCAGTCAATGATGTGGGACATGATGAGAGAAATGCTATTGACATGGACTCTGAGTTTCCAACGTCGCATCTAAAGGAAGAAAAATCATCTAATGGGATAAATTATGAGCCAGATGAATTGAGCATGATGCCTGAACGTGGAGCGGAAATGGTGTCAATGAGTTATGACCCTGCTTTAGACTATGAAATGATGGCCGAGGCTGAAGGTCCTTCTTTGCAAGATAAGAATAACAAAGGGGTCGTGACTGAAGAATCTGCGAAGCCAGATAAAGAGCAGAAATCAAAAGTTACTCCAAATAGTTCTGATAAGATTAAGGCTGTTGGGCCAATCAGGAGAGGGAAGCCTTCTAAACCGAGTCCTTTGGACGAGGCGCGAGCCCGTGCTGATAGATTGAGAAACTATAAAGCTGATCTCCAAAAGATGAAGAAAGAAAAGGTACTCATTTCTTTTCATGTTGTTCACTTGTTCAAGGTTACTCATCTGTCATTCAACTCTATTCATTTCTGTTTATTGATAATAACTAGGAAGAAGAGGAGATAAAACGCCTAGAAGCTTTAAAGCTAGAGAGGCAAAAGAGAATTGCTGCCAAGAGTGGCACAGTTACAACAAAGTCACCGGTAACCAAGAAACAATTACCGGCAAAACTTTCACCAAGCTCTCATAAAGGATCAAAATTTAGTGATTCGGAACCAGGACCATCCTCACCCCTTCAAAGATTCCCCGTCCGAACTGCTTCTGCTGGATCTAGTGATTACTCAAAAGTCTCCAGAACCAGCAAATTGAATACCAGAAGCCAGTCGTCTGAAAACAAACTAAGCCGATCGGTGTCTTCTTTGCCTGAATCTAAGCCTGAGAAGGGTGAAGGTACAACAGATACTAAGGCATCGATGGCGCGGATTAGAAGATTATCAGAACCTAAAATGAGCACCGTCCGTCAGACTTCCTCAGCTAAACCACATAACGCCGGGACAATATCAAAGACTAAATCCGTTGATGGACCTGAGAGCAAAAAGATTTCGGCTATAGTGAGTTACGATAAAAGCAAGACTGCCGCCCTTCCGGAACTGAAAATCAGAACTTCTGCAGCAAGTGATGATGTTCAAAACAAATCATCAGTCAAAGAGAAGGCACAGAAATCGAATGGTAACAAGCCTTCTGTGAACTCAGACAGTACCTTAGCAAAGAAAAATGAAACACAAACTTCACCCTCTAAAGACCTAGATGACAATCCTGTTGTTGAGAAGACTGTTGTGATGCTTGAATGTGAGAAACCTTGTGCTCCTGCTATTCATAAGTCAGAAGAAAAAACTGAGACACTGAAAAAGCAATATGATAATGAAGACATGAAGGAGAAATGTGAGCCAGCAACAAGATATGTTGCTATTCGTGCACCTGTTTCACCTCCAAGCATGGATATGACAGATATTGCAACATCAGGGAGCCAATCACACCTGCCACATGCATCTACTGGAGTATGTATTCATAACTTAGATGATATAGCTTTGAGCCTTTGATTATAGCTAGAGATATGCTAAATCTATTCAGCACTAATGTCTTATTTTTACCCTTATCTGCATGATTGTAGAAATGCATATATTGCTTAGAACTTCTTTGTGCATCATCTAAGTTTGAATTTGATATCTTCCAAATCAGGTCAAATTGCATGATAAAGAGAAAGAACATTCGAAGTCATTTAACATTTCTGTTGCCGAGGAAACATATCAAGCTCCATATGCCCGAGTTTCTTCTTTGGAAGATCCTAGCACCAGAAATACTGAGTATGGTAAAGCTGTCCCAACCGTTTTAGAGGCCACGGCAATTGGCGGGGAGAGTGTTAAAGCACATGTGTCCGAGGCTCGAAACTCAACACTTGAGAAGATTCCTGAGGCAGTTGAGAAGCCTCAGGTAAAGGAATCATCAAAAGGTTTCCGAAGACTATTGAAGTTTGGAAAAAAGAGTCATAGCTCAGCAAATTCTGGACACAACATCGACTCCGATAATGCCAGCAATGATGGTGCTGAGGCAGATCAGATTGGAACGAATGGTTCGTCCATTGAAGGTAATCTGCTCCTCCTGGACCTCAGCATAATAAATCTTCTTCCATGGATACTAAATTTTGTCCATATCAATTATTTTTTTAATTTTCTCTAATTATATAATTCTTTTTGTATAAATATTTATCTTGGCTATATTATTGTGACATGTTACCTAAGATGTATTGCCTTCGTATTTTTGTGTCGTATCGTATCTTGCCGTATCTAATATTTGTACCCGTATTAGCGCAACACTTACCCTGAGATTACAGACTTACAGTCATATGTCCTGTTTCATGTTCAGTTCATACTTTGAAGAATCTGATCTCTCAAGATGAAACACCAACTACCAGCTCAACTCAACAAAAGTGTGAGTACTCAATGCATGCTCTCAATTAATTTAAGTGCATTTGAATTAACTTTTTGATATCTATAATCCATTCCATTCTTAATATGTAAAATGGTAAACCATATTCTTTGTGCAGCTTCTCGGTCGTTCTCATTGCTATCACCATTTCGAAGCAAGAATAGTGACAAGAAAATAAATATGGCTTGATACAATATAGTGGTTTCACCCTTCACTTGGATTCCTCTCTTGTTTTCTTTCTTTCTTTCTTTCTTTCTTTCTTTCTTTCTTTCTTTTCCAGTTGATATGTCATTAGTTATTGTGTGGTTGCGAAAAGATCACCGAGTAATTAATATATAATATATTGCTGTGAAATTGATCTTTGTATGTAAATTCATGTGCTGCTGTTCATATTCCGAAAATCAATTTGTATATTTACTAGTATCTTATTAAATTAGATATTATCTTTTGGATCGAGAAGGTGATCTCCTTTCTATTTTCTTTTTTTGTTATCCGAAAAATCTTGGGTTATTAAAAATTATAAAGTGACAAATAAACTATTGAAAATTTACATTTTGGACAGATTAGTTCTTTATGAAAAAGAATTACCAATAAAATCTTCTAAGATAATAAATGTGGATAAGTTAGTTTAAATTAAGACTTTCTATCTTAATTATAGATGGCTAATTTGAAGGTAATCAAATTTGTTATCCCGGTTTTGGAAGATTTTATTGACTTTTTTTTAACTAATTTGTTTGAAGTGTAAATTATAGGTGTTTATTTGTTATTTTATTCAAAATAAAATTATATTAGTATTTCATGTTTTGAATACGAAGACAATTCAATTGCTTTTTGAAAATTCTCTTCGGGCATTCTTGAAGAAAACAACAGAAATAATATGGATAAATGCTAGTCATGACTATGTTTTTAGACATTAAATAGTACGACGTGGATCTTACTCTGTGGATTCAATTAGTTTGGTGTTTATTTTCTTTAAGATCTCAAACTAATTATTCTAATAATAAAAATGAATATCATTAATTTAATTGCATAATCCAAAAGAAAACTCCAAAGAAAGAAAGGAATTTGAACTTCAATCTAATCTAACACAATATTCTGTTGAACAATATACTTTCTTTCTAAAACCATTGAAGTCAATGGACCATATTGAAATGGATAAAGAAACATAGGCATTCTACACTGTCACATTTCTATAGATAATTGCCTATTAGGATTGCATGATTATCACTCAAAGCGAATGATTAAGCATGAGATGTTGCTTTTGCTCATCCTATTCATAGCTTCCTTTGCCAAGAATTCCGCTGCTTCTTGGGGATCCTCTATGTGACTTATCAGATTCACTGCCTCTTGATTCTGCATCACCTACATATACACATATACATATGCAAGATTCAATTCTTTCCTGCTTTTCGAAAACACACTTGTATGCTTTATGAGTATTGTAAGGTCACTTATTAATGTTTTAGAAACTTACTCGTTGATAAAACCTTGACAATTATAATGGTTTAAATAGCTTACCTCCCATATACCATTGCTGGCCATTATCAGAAATTCAGTATCTGAATCAATCCTTTCTCCTTTCACAACAAGTTCTGAGCCTCTAGAATGATTTTTACCTGATTCACATCTATACTTTGTTAAACACAGCTATAGCATCCAAAATAAGATGCGAAAATGATAGATATATTAAATAAACAAAAAAACAAAAGAGAGTATTTTGTTAGATTAAATATGCATAATACCGGAGAAGAGTCTGCGAGACCAATGTATTCTTGGTGAATGTTGGTGGTGTCTACCAGATGATGTGTGATGATGAGCTATGCCATCTCTGCAGACAACAGTTTTATAATCTCCCATGTTTGCTATCACAAGCTTCTCTCCATTTATCACCATAACACATGATCCTGAACCCATTCTGCTTCTTTCATCTGATTCATACTCCTCTCTTATCTTTGCCCTTGCACCAAGGTATGCCCTCTTCAGCGTTTCCTTGCTTTTCCTCCTTAAATGAGACTATGTATAACATATAGTTTTCCACATCAGACCAAACATATAGGATTCAAGAATCTTCAATTACAAAGTAACACAATGATAAAAAAAATCAATTAACCTCTTGAAGCTTCTTGTTAAAGAAATTGGATTGAATGTACTTGGTAACCACATCTCCAACTACAACGTCAAAGATTCCGAAATACCACAATTCGTTATGATCCATTTGCTCTCTTTGCACCACTACTGAATCGAAGTTCAAAAGGTCTTTTTCAGAACCTTGATGATGCTCCACCACATAATATCCATGTGTTATTGGCATCATCCATGAAGGCTTCTTTGCAGGCACCATCACATGCTTTCTCTTTACTCCTCTTCGGCCGCGGCCTAGCAGAAACCGTTTCAGCCGGAAAACCTTACAAAACCCAAACACAACAGCCAAAGATTATTAGTTCTTGATCTATAAAGAATCATTCTTGCCATCTCTTAATCAAGATTGAATAAAAATTACCTTAAGCTTGAGAGGAAGATATTTGAATCCCATCTTTTTCTTTTTCTCTCTATTGTTTGGTCAGATAAAATGACATATGGTTGCACAATATGTTGAACAAAGAAAATTAACAAACCAAGCTTTGAATATAGATCAGAATATAGTTGTTGAGTAACAATTGGCCTTGGTGCCTTTCATAAAAGGGTTTTAATGAGTTTCAAACCCCTTAACATTCCTAGCGGTTACAAAGAAATATATATTTGAAAATGTGTGTTTTAAAAATATTTATATTAACTCATTCTCGATATTTTTATGTAATTTTTAGTCATTAAAAATAAAAAAAGGCTATTAATAATTCAATATAAGACTACAAATTAAATGTACTCTAGAAATGTAGAAATGTTTATTTGGTTTTTCTGGTTTGACTAATTAAATTGAGAACTATATAAGTCTTCAAATAAATTTGTGTTTTGACTCAAAGATACCCATAAATTGTAAAGAAAGTAATGTTAAATACGTTGAGAAGAATTCTGAATTTAGAAAAGGTACTCCAATTAGCTTCAATCTTCAGATAGGAGGAAACTTTGAATAGGAATTAAATGTCAAGAACCATAGAGTAAATAAAACGAAAAATCAACGCGTTGGGTTGACATATACCAAGTATTCCTAAAAGTAATTGATAATTAATTAATTAGAATTTTACTAAGGATTATTCAGTTATTCTAACCCCTTTTACGAGTTAGTATTTCTAAGTGGATGTTAAACCTCTTATATATTCTTAAAAAGATAAAAGGTTGACCATGTATTAAAATGCATTTACCAAGTTTCAACAAGGTAAACAAACTACTCTTAACCTGTTCAATTACTAATTAATTAATAAAAGCATGTTACAAACGGCATGAAGAGGCATAACAAATATTTATGAACGGCACATGGCACGTCGATATTCATGGCTTTTGGTTGTTAGATTAAGGTGGCTTGTTATAAATCCTGGAAGCGAATCGGTTTTACATTTTTTTTTAAATTATTGATTTAATTTTAATGCTATGAGTTAGGTTTTATTTTAAATATTTGCTTATTAAGTTGGTTGCGTATTTTGAATGTGCCCTACCTGGAAGTTGGGGTGCTTGTTGTAAGAGTAACTCTATTTGTTTGGTTCTTTTCTCTGTTGATAGATAATTTTATTTAATTGCACTTGGGTGTTCTTGATTTTAAATAAAATGAAAAATACTAATGTGGCTGCAAATTTAAACTCATAACTGTTGTTGCTGATTACTTTGGCTTAAATTTCTTTAGGAATTTAGCTTAGGAGTGGCAATGGATAGATTTTTGTCTTATACGATTCTGCTCCGTCCTATAATAATTCGCATAAAATTCGTTTCACTTATAATCTACGAGTAGTAAAAAGTTGAATCCTAACCTATCCCGACACATTTCTATAATTATTAAAATCTAAAATAAAAAATTAAATTTCAAAATTTATATAAGCATCATCACATACATAATAACATAAATTAAAGTAAAAACTTTTATATATACTAGTGGCTCAACAGGCACTATCGTACCTGTTCAGCCACTTTTCTATTGTTTTTAAAAAAATTATTTTTATTTTTTTACTAATATATTATTTATTTTTAAAGTTTATTAAATAAGTATTTTTTTTATTATTTTAATATTAACGTGGCTTCATTTATATTATATTTTGTTAAAATTAAAATTATTATAAAAATTTTTTAAAATGTTAAATTATAAAAACACACAATTAAAAAAATCTTATTATCATTATTTGTTGAACTATATATATATATATATATATATATATATATATATATATATATATATTATATTAGTTATTTATAAAAAATTATTTTGAACTAAATTTCATAGATATTTATATGTCTTCATCTTTTTTAAGTGATAGACCAAAATATGGATCTAAATCTAAAGAGGCCTTCATTTTCCTATAAATAATAAAAAACAGAAGAAATAAAAATATTTATTTTTTCGTTTTTAAATATCAAACTATAAGAATAATTAATAAATAAAATAGAAGAATATAAAAATTATGTACCTGAGAAAAATTTTCGTAATTCATTATACATCTCCTTATCAATAACTTTTTGAGTTTTTAAAAACTATCAAATTTATTGACCATAAAAATAACTATATAAACGCTTCAAGATTATTTAATTAAATTGATTGCTTATTATAGGGATGAATTCAATTAGTTATAGATTTGATAAAATAATTTAAAAATTAAAAATAAAAAATATTTAAAAATAAATATAAAAATTTTATAAGTTATTTAACTTTTAGGATGTTAAAATTTAAAAATTTAAATTAAATAAGATATTAAAAAATTATTATGTTGTTATTATGTGTAATAAAATCAAGATAAATATTTATAAAGTAATTATTTATAAATATTATAAAATTTATTTTTTTAACAGTGTTTTTTTTTTCAAAGATAGTAGGTTATATTTCATTAATTATTGAAAAATAAAATATAAAGATGTCCAAAAGTAGGACAGCATAATAAAAGGTGGAGATTTTCCAAAAACACTACACCGAAGGTATTCATCCAACGGTGCGTGGTCGAAAAACGAAGAAAAATCTTAAAGAAAAAAGAATGATAAATCAAATTGAATGCAACTAAGAACTTGCCTCATGAAGATGACGACCTAAATTGGGAGTTCTTTGGATTTCACGGAGCAACTTGACAGAGCTTGCTAGAATGGTAGACGGCATAGAAGTAGAACCTTCAAAAATCAACTGGTTGCGAGCTTTCCAGCAATTCCAGCAAATGATGACAAGCAATTGAGAATTACGGTCGGCATTCTTCAACGGGTTAAGTATTTTTGTTGATGCAGTCCACCATGTCTAAAAGTCGTTAGAACTCTGAGGAGGAAGACAGTCACGAAGATAACTCTGAGACCATACGTCTTTAATTCTAGAGCAATCGATCAAACAATGAGTGACTATTTTTGTTGCTTCATGACAGCAGGGGCATATTGGTGATATAGATGAGATGCGATGATGAATCTGAGCAAGCACCGAAAGTCGGCCATGGAGAGCTTTCTAGATAAATAACTTAATTTTGTGAGGCAAGTTCAACTTCCATAAATCAATCCACGACTTTTTCTACTGCATATAATTAGGGCAAAGTTCCAGAGGCGGATGGTAAAATAAATAGCCAATTCTGTAACCTGAAGCTGTATCATATTGCTTGGATTTGTTCAAATCCCATTGCAATTTGTCCTTACTCTGCTGAATTTTAATTGACAAAATCCTGTTTGCAACGTCTTGGGGAAATAATTCTTGAATGAGATTCTGATTCTAATTCCTATCTTCAGTAATTAGATCTTTAACTCTTGAAATCAACTCAGAAATAGCTTGTCTATTTAGTATGTCAGAAATTATTAAAGGATACGGAGGAGGCAGCTAAGGATCCTCAAAGGTTCGGATATTCTCACCAGTACCCACAGCCCAATTAAAACCTTTTTCAATAATCTTTCGGCTTTCTAGTATGCTCCTCCATACCCAAGAAGGTAAGACTCCAATTTCTGTCGTTATAGCATTACCATTGCTAAAGTATTTACCTCTTAGAATTTTGGATAATAAGGAAGTAGGCTGTGTTATATTACAAGTCGCCAAAACTGTTTGCCTAAAAGCGCCAGATTTTGGATTTTGAGATCTTTAAATCCAATGCCTCTTTCTTTTCGTGGGCGAGTCATAGTGTCCCAGCTAATCCAAGCCATCCGCCTTTCAGAACCTTTTTGTCCCCACCAGAACTGAGAAAGTAGAGAGTGAATTTCCGAAATTAAACCATCAGACAACTTGAAGCAAGACAATGTATAAATAGGAATAGTTTCTCCCGTTGCCTTAAGCAATACGTGTCTATCACCTGACGAAAGAAGATTGCGCTTCCACCCTTGGATTCTTTTCCGAACCTTTTCTTTGATCATACTAAAAGAAGCTTTTTTCGATTTAGAGACTGTAGAAGGCAAACCAAGGTATTTATCCCGAGTCCCAATATGATTAATATTCATAGAGTTAGCCAGTGTTTAATTTGAAGCAAAGATAAAAATTTATATTCAAAATATTTTTTTTAATTTTATATTCATAATTCTAATAAATAAAAAATATTTTATTTTTAAATTTTATTTTCAATTTATTAAATTATTTTTAATTTTATTACTTTTTTAAATTATTAATTTATACTTTTATTATATCTTCTTATTGTATCACACACTATTATTTTCTTACTATTATTTTCTATCACACACTATTATTGCCTTGTTCTCCTTCTCATTTTCTTCTTCTCCTTCCACCTTCTCTTCACCCGATCGTAATTAATGATCATCAAGTACCATTATCGCAACTTTCAATCTTGTCTGTCACTTTGATCTATAATCATTTATTGTGTTAACTTTTATGAGTCGTTGAAGTGTTGTTAAAAGAATTGGTTTTTGTGTCTTTTGAATATCTAGATGTATAAAAATAATAGTTTTTTCTTGATGTGCATTTTAAGTTGTCTTATTATTCTATTAAAAAGGATGTACGACATAAAGCATTCAAAATTTTTGCTCAAATTATCAAAATTTGATGTCAATAATCCATAAAAATAATATCAAAATATATTATTTTTAACTAATTTAATAAAAATAGTACATTATTGTTAGTTACATTCAAAATTTTTGTTCAAATTATCAAAATTTGATGTCAATAATCTATAAAATAATATCAAAATATATTGTTTTTAACTAATTTAATAAAAATAGTATATTATTGTAAGTTTTTAACTAATAATTTTAAATTTAAGTTGTAATTTAATATAGGCCCTTAGAATAAAAGATTGTTATTGTTTCTCATATTTGACTACTTTTATATAAGTTGTACGTTTGTTTTATTGGGTAAATTAATTAAACTATATTTTATTATTTTATTTTGTATGTTTTGAAATAATACAATCGTACTATAATGATGACAATATATAGTTTTCATAATCTAATATGAACCTTCTTATTATTTTGTTTGTCACTTAAATACTATCTATAAAAAAATAATTACTTAAAGTGAAATACTGTAAAAAGAGAGACATTTTTTTTGAATTTAGAGTTTTAATTTGTTTCTTAATCATCACTTGATATAACTCAAATTTAATATTTTAAAAAATTCTCTCTATATCTCACTCACTCATATTCTTAACTTCTTCTATAATAAATTTTTTAAATTATCTAATGCATAAAAGGTCACATCTTTGCATTTATCTTAAAAGTTAAAAGTTAAAAGTAAATGATATTAGTATTTTTAACAAAATTAAAATAAAAAGATAGAAGGCTCTTGATATGTTCTTTTATACCAAAATATTACAATTTATTATATTATTATTTTATCTTTGTACCACAGAATAAAAAACAAAATTTTATATCTTCTTATTTTTATTTATTTTACTTTATTTTTATTACAGTTTATTATATTATTATATCATTTTTGTACCACATAACAAAAAGTAGAATTCTTTATTTTTTGTTACATATTTTATTGTGTTTTGGCTATCTAAATTAGGCTGTATAATATCGTGAAAGTTGAAACGTTAAAAAATATATAATAGAAAATTTAGATATTTATTGTGTTATCCGATTATTTAAAAAAATTAATTAATAAATATTTTTATCCTACCACATCTTCAATGTTATATGTTATCTAATATTCAGTAAAAAAATAATATTAACCAACATAGAATTGATTAAATATTCAAAAAAGGATTTGGATTCTCTAAAGTTTGAATTTCACTTTAGAGAGTAAAATGTGATCTTCTAACCTTAAATAGTTTCTCTTTCATATTTATTCTTGGTCCCACCTATGAAATCAATGGTGAGAAATCACACTTTATTCTCTAAAGTAAAATTCAAACTTTAGAGGATCCAAATCCTTCAAAAAAGGATTAGCAAAATATCTATGAAAATTTTTTTATTTTACCATTGATAGGAGGAGGTGGGTGATTGGCTTCTTTGTTGTTATCTGGACAGTTTGGCTAAAACGGAATGATAGAATCTTCAGAAATCAAAGCTCGCATGTGGTGGATATTATTAGTAGATCCTTCTTGCTCTCCGATGAGTAGAGTGGTGATGAACCCTATGGTTGTTGATGGCAATACCGAAGATAACTAAAGGTTATCATGACTAGAGTTGTCGAGTTGTTCTTTATTATTTTATATGCTCCACCTTGTTGTGTTGAGCTTTTTCCTTCAAATTTTTTTTATTTTACCATTGATAGGTACATATTTTTTGCATTTTTTATATGCCAATCAAATATTTATTTTAATTTAATTATGAATGAATTTGCATGTAATTGAATATCAGTACTCTATATCATTAATTGTTTAGGAAATAAACATATCAATATTTTAACAAATCATTGGTAGATGCAATTTTTTTTGCGTCTTTTCTATATTAATCAAATAAGAATTTAATTTTGATGTTCTATTAGTGTAAAATAATTTCACGTGCATTTTATTACGCAACACTATCAAAATCAAACTCATCAAATAATCAGGGTTATATACCAAACAATATTGTGGAATACAAAATCATTAAATTTTTTGTTATATAATTTATTTAATTTAATTTAAAAAATAAATATTTATATACTCAAATTTTAATTACAATACTTTACATAATTGATAATTTAAAAAAATAAAAAATAATATCATTCAATACAAAATTAAAAAAATGAGATTTAACTAAAAGATAATAATTTGTAATTGTAGTGAATGGAGGCGATACAATCACGATGTTGAAAGAAGGAGAAGGATGACAATGTAAAAATACAGAAAAATGCATCTAGTTGTGAGAGAAAAATACTACGAATCCAATAATGAGATAAAAAAGTTAATTACAGAAAAATGAGATCAAACTCTTGGTATAAAGTACTCACATAAAGAATATACCCAAAACAAAATGATAAGATCTATAAAAAAATTATTTATTACTGCTAATTATTCTTTTCCTCCTTTCATACATGGCATCAAAAATCAACATTTGGCGTCGTCGTTATTTAGTTTAAAAACCACAAAAACTTATCCAAATAATTGTTATATACAGAGAAGCACATTCAGAATGAAGAAGAGAATTAAAAAAAATTGAAAAGGATAAAGTATTGAAATAAAGAATTGAAGAAGAGGTTAGCGTTTCTACAGCTATTAGTGAAAATACAGAATGAAAATGAGATAGAAGAATATGTGTTGTTGTTAACAGTGGAAGTTTTTTATTTAAAGTAACTGACGCATGCATGTACGGAGAACTTCTATAATTAAGGCCAATATTGGAACATAAAGTTGGACACCAAAAACTCAGTATTGACATTATATATTGTTATAGATTTTAATTTAATTATGAACGAATTTGCATGTAGTTGAATATCAGTACTCTACATCATTAATTGTTTAGGAAATAAACATATCAATATTTTAACAAAAGAAAAGTATAAGGAACCAAGTATGTAATAAGCCAAGAATTGAACAACTCAATTAATTATAATTATTAATAATTAATTTTAATTTTTTTAAATTAAAAATTTAAATAATTAGAAACTGATTAATTTAACCTAATTAAAAACTATAAAAACCTTCTTCTCTTCTGTAGTAACCTGCACACCTCCAACAACAAAACATACAGATTCTCTCTCAAAAAGTTTGCCGCCGAAGCAAAACCTGAAAGCTGATAAACCTGAAAGTTGAGAAAAAGGAGGAAGTTTTTTACATCTAGAGAAGTGGGTTGGGGCTGTGTGTGCATTTTTTTTCGTGATTATGGCTGAGAACAAGGCTCAGATGGGTCAGATTCGAAATGGGTTTGATGGAAACAGTGCTCAGGGTCAACAGATGGTGGTCAACAATGATGAGTATGTTGGGATTAATGCAGTAAGGAATGGGGAGAACTGTGGTGAGAGTTATAAGAGGGATTTGGAGGAGCTTTTGTCAAAGTTGAACTCCATGGTTGAGGAGTTTGTGCCGCCGTCGCTCGCCAACAGTCACGGTTACTTGGCTGATCCTGGTGGTGTTGCTGGTTTTGGATTCGCCAATAATTTTGCGATGCCGATGGAGGTGGTGCAGTTTTACGAAAAGTACAATCTTATTTAGTTTCAAGAGTTGTTCAAGGAAAAAGGAGTGATGGAGCACGGAATGTTTTTAAACAATTGCAAATATATATAAAAAAAACATCTATTTAAATTAAAAAAATATCCTAATGCTTAACAAAAAAAATGTCCAGCTATAAGATTTAAAAAAATCATATAATTCTTAAAAAATAGAAATATCCACATCATTAATACAAAAAATTCAAAAAAAAATATTAAAAAATATTTATTTAGTATGAAAAAGAAACATCATAATGTTTAGCAGAAAAAACATCCATGTATATCAACTTACCTTTGTTAAGATGGGTTTCAAAATCGGATCCATTAAAAAGTTGGCAGAAGTTGGCTGGACCTTAGTTGGTTCTCTAGCAGAACTCTTTAACAAATCATTGGTAGGTGTAATTTTTTTTGCGTCTTTTCTATGTTAGTCAAATAAGAATTTAATTTTGATATTTTATTAGTGTAAAATAGTTTCACGTGCATCTAATTACACAACGCTATCAAAATTAAACTCATCAAATAATCAAGGTTATATACCAAACAATATTGTGGAATTCAAAATCATTAAATTTTTTGTTATATAATTTATTTAATTTAATTTAAAAATAAATATTTATGTACTCAAATTTTAATTACAATACTTTACATAATCAATAATTTAAAAAAATAAAAAATAATATCATTCAATACAAAACAATTTAAAAAAAATGAGATTTAACTAAAAGGTAATAATTTGTAATTGTAGTGAATAGAGGCGATACAATCATAATATTGAAAGAAGAAGAAGGATGGCAATAGTAAAAATACAGAAAAGTGCATCTAGTAGTGAGAGAAAAAGCACTACGAATCCAATAATGAGATAAAAAAAATTAATAACAGAAAAATGAGATCAAACTCTTAGTATAAAGTACTCACATAAAAAATATACCCAAAATAAAATGATAAATAATTGTTATATACAGAGAAGCACATTCAAAAAAATTAAAAAGGATAAATTATTGAAATGAAGAATTGAAGAAGAGGTTATGCGTTTCTACGGTTATTAGTGAAAACACAAAATAAAAATGAGATAGAAGAATATGTGTTGTTATTAACGGTGGAAGTTTTTTTATTTAAAGTAACTGACGCATGCATGTACAAAAAACTTCTATCATTAAGGACAATATTAAAACATAAAATTAGATACCAAAAACTCAGTATTATTGTCATTATATATTGTTATATATATATTGTACATTAACATTATATATATTTATATAATTCATCAAACATGAAATTTCTCGAAACATAAATTTTGCCATTATAAGATAAGTTCTTATTATATCCTTTATATTGAGAGTCAACCAATAAAAACACATTTAGCGGACCTAAAATCTAATTTACTGTATGGCCTTAATAAGGGATAACAAGCACCGCCAAATACTTAGAAGAGTATAATAAGGTAGTTTGTTAAAAATCAATTCAAAAGGGAATTTAGACCATCTTTAGTAGGAACTCATTTCAATTCCTATTTATGGTTTATCTGTCATAAAAAGTAATTCTACATTAATTTTTGCGTCATAAACAGTTGAAAGTTGTAGTAGGCTTAGAGAAGAGAGGTTGAATCTATGCCTTTCTTTTAATTTGATAAACTTAACCTTTTAAAGCAAGCTTTCAATTCTGATTCTGTTTGAACTCAGTAGCGGAAATTTATGAGACAATTTATTTTTGTCTCATTAATATCAGAAAACAGAACAGAGCAAAGAAGAGAAAAGCTAACACCATCATGTATCCTGGTTCGGTTGCCTTGTGCTATACAACCTACGTCCAGTCTCCACCACAACAGTGGTGGAATTTCTACTATAGTTAAAGTATTACATACACCAATTCCACAGGATTAACACAATCCTCTCACACTCAAGTTCTAACCTAACTTGACTTTGGCAATGCTAATACTCAACTTTTTACTCTTAGTGCTAACCCAACTAAGAAAGGAATACCTCACAGGTACAAGATACAAGACACATACTTACCTAAAGAAATCTGAAATAACTCTACGCTTTTCTCTCAAGTGTTTCACTCAACCTTTTTCCACTCATAGGCTTTTACTTGAGCTCTCTCAATATGCCTTTTCACTCAAGAAATTATAGAAAGATAAACATTGAAAAGTAAAATACAATCTGTAAAACATGAAGGAGATTGACTCTTCAACAACCTCTTTGCTATGTGATAAACCAGATTTCATGTCTCTGATTCAGTTCCTCATTTTTGGTGGAATGCTTCTTTGAAAGAAAACACAGTCTAAGTAGATTGAACTTCCTCAGGGAGCATTCCTCAAAACAAAAACTCAATACTCTGGTTATCTATCCTTACCTTCTGAATGAACAGCAAACTTTTTTTATCTCCTTGAATGTTGCTTGGTTGCTCTCTCTTAGGTCAACCCTAGATCAGTGTGCTTCACCAATCCACCATCTCATTTTCCCATTATTCCTTGGAATAGAAACTTTTGCTTTGACCTTCTCTTGTTTGATCGAAAGCCATAGGAAAGCAAACAGAAAAGGTCTTTCAATGGTAAACCCAGATCTTAGCCATTGAGAAACTACTTGGTCTCCAAGACATAGTTATGACCTTAGATACACAATAGAGTAGAACAGCGATAAACTTTTCCATGAATCTCATTTTTGGACTTGCAGAGTGTTGGGAAAAAGAGAGGAAAGTATTATGCATGCAATAGGAAATGGTTTACCTTTAACCTTTGCCTAAGCTTGATTTGGTTTGAATTTACTGATTTGACCTCAACCTTTCTTGCCTAACCTTCTCTTTCTTTCTTCTTCTGTGAACAGCTTAAGGACTAAGCTTTTTCTCTTTCTTGTTCTGAGTTCTGATTGAGACAAGATAGGTGTACGTTGCTTTTGGTGAAGGCACATGGGAAGAGTTTGAATGAGAGAACCAATCGGGCTTGGATCGGGTTTGTATCAAGTTCAGCCCGTTGGTTCCTTGCTTAGTTTTCCTTGGGCTTTTATTGGTTTGTAGCTCGCCAGCCTTGTTTTTGTTTTCATTCAATTTTGGGCTGCAACTGAATATTGAATTTTGGCCTGCATCACTTCAACCATAATAACCAAAACTAATTAGTTAATTTTTCCAATAAATTAATGTTTGTCATCATTAATTAATTTAGTTAATTTCTTAACTCAATAATCTCCCCCTTGATGACAAACATAATTTAAACAATGATCCAAAGGAAATGAATTTGAGTGAGGTTTAGAGACTCCCTTTGATTTATGTTATTTGCTTTAGTGTTGCTCCCTCTTTCTTTTTCAAAGTTAGCTCTCCCTGGATTTATACTCTTCTTTTCTTTCCTGTTTGCATCATAAAGAGGTACACACAAATATTTTGACTAAGGGAGTTTAAACAATCAACACTATAAATCTAGCCCAATACTCAACATATTATGTCAGCAGCAAACTCAAAGTATCAAGATTAATCAAGGGCAAACCAACAACATATGAAAGCAAGTTCCAATAGTCATGTCAATACATTCCCTACAGCAGCACATTTGCAAATCAAAATTTATATACTCACAACTATCAGTAGCAGTCAGCTAAACAAAATTCACAAAAAAATACAATAGCAGCAAAAAAATCAGCATTCCAATTTAACATCTATTACTCCCCCTTTTGTCATCAAGGGTGGAGCCTAAGCAAGATCAAGAAAAATAGCACCATAAAACCTGTAAGAAGGTGTTAGAACACATTTGAAAATATCAAATAAAATAAAGTAAATGCAGCAGTTGTTAAGGTATTACAGTCATCCGGAAATAACAAACATAAGATTTAAAGTATCAAAAAGACAGTTTTTTATGAGACAAAAAGAGAGCAGACAGCAGCAGTTTCATGAGACAAATCTAGGCATCTGAACCGTTTTCTTCCGAATCAACTTTCTCATTAGCATCAGTGGTAGGGTCTTCATCCTTTTGAAGGTTGTCAATGAACATCATGAACATAGCCACCCTATCTCTTGATTTCTGGAGAAAATTCTCATGCCTGTTTGCTAGCTTCCTTTGTTCCTTACTCATTACAATCATGTGATTAGATTGGGAGATAAACTCCTGGACTACATCTTTGACAACATTCAGCAGAGCAAATTTTTGTCCAGTGGATATGGAAGTGCCCTCGATAGAAGGAGGAGGAGAGTCCTCGGGAATAAAGTCATCATCTTCATCATCTATGACCACTTTTTCAGAACGAGTAGGTCCTTTTTGCTGTTTCACTGAACCACCCCCTTTTAGATATGAATGTCTATTTTCATAATCCTCATTGGACAAGTCAACACCAAAATGCTCAAAAACACAAGCTAGAAACATGCCATAAGAAAGTACTTTGTCTTTCTCACTTCTAACAGAGTCAAACATGTATCTAACTATCAAATAAGCAAATGAAATTTCTGTTTTAGTGAGCAAGCCATATAAAACAAGAGTGTCAGTGTAAGAAACCCTTTGATATGAATCACTTTGAGGAAGTATGATGTGATTGACAATACGGTGCAACTGAGCACGTTCATATCCTAGGGCTTTGTGAGTGGGTGTAATGCCATCAATCAAGGAAACATGTTCACAAATATGAGCCAATGCATCATTGTAAGAAATACCAACTCCTTCATCCCACTTAACAGAAGTATAAGCACACGGCCCAACATCAGTATACTTCAATGAATCACTGATTGTTTCATTATTCAAGACAATGTCTCGGTCTTTAACATAAGAGTAAACAGTGCCCTCATGATATGTCAGGTTTGCATAAAACTCTTGAACCAACAGAGGATAAACTGGCTTTTTGATGTTAAAGAGATGATTCCAGTCTAAAAATTCCAGATTTTCAACAAAAGAAAAACCTTTCTTTTTCAAAGTTGATAAGTCAGCAAGAAAAGAGGGACACAGGGTATGGTACTTAATAACTCCTTCAAAAAAATCATTGTTCATGGCAGACCTAAATCTATATGGATTATAGTTTGAGTGAAATGTCATGAAGTGAGATTTATGAACAAAAAGATCAATGTCTGGTTCTCTAACAGATTTGAGAGAGAGAGATGAGGTTTACCTCTATGAGAACGCAAGGGAACAGATCTTGTCTTAGGTTGTGTGGGCTTAGTGATGAGCGGATAATTTATACGCTTTTTGGCATTGTTTTTAGTATGTTTTTAGTATCTTTTAGTTAGTTTTTAGTATATTTTTATTAGTTTTTAGTTAAAATTTACTTTTCTGGACTTTACTATGAGTTTGTGTATTTTTCTGTGATTTCAGGTAATTTCTGGCTGAAATTGAAGGTTCTGAGCAAAAATCTGATCCAGAGACTGAAAAAGACTGCAGATGCTGTTGGATTCTGACCTCCCTGCACTCGAAGAGGATTTTCTGGAGCTACAGAAGCCCAATTGGCGCGCTCTCAACGGCATTAGAAAGTAGACATCCTGGGCTTTCCAGCAATATATGATAGTCCATACTTTGCCCAAGATTTGATGGCCCAAACCGGCGTTCAAAGTCACCTACAGAAATTCCAGCGTTAAACGCCGGAACTGGCATAAAACTTGGAGTTAAACGCCCAAACTGGCATGAAAGCTGGCGTTTAACTCCAGAAAAGGTCTCTACACGAAATTGCTTCATTGCTCAGCCCAAGCACACACCAAGGGGGCCCAGAAGTGGATTTTTCTGTCATTTACTCATTTCTGTAAACCTTAGGATACTAGTTTACTATTTATAGGATCTTTTGACATTGTAATCGGTACCTTATGACCTCATAACACTTTTTACACGTTTCTTGTACCTTCCACGGCATGAGTCTCTAAACCCCATGGTTGGGGGTGAGGAGCTCTGCTGTGTCTTGATGGATTAATGCAATTACTACTGTTTCTTATTCAATCATGCTTGCTTCCATTCTAAGATATCACTTGCTCCTAACCCGGATGAATGTGATGATCCGTGACACTCATCATGCTCTCAACCATGAACGTGTGCTTGACAACCACCTCCGTTCTATTTTAGATTAAGTAGATATCTCTTGGGTTCTTTAATCGGAATCTTCGTGGTATAAGCTAGAACTGATGGCGGCATTCAAGAGAATCCGGAAGGTCTAAACCTTGTCTGTGGTATTCTGAGTAGGATTCAATGACTGGATGACTGTGACGTGCTTCAAACTCCTGAGGGCGGGGCGTTAGTGACAGACGCAAAAGAATCACTGAATTCTATTCCGGCCTGATTGAGAACCGACAGATGGATAGCCGATGCTGTGACAGAGCATCAGGGACGTATTTCCAATGAGAGGATGGGAGGTAGCCACTGACAACGGTGAAACCCTACATACAGCTCGCCATGGAAGGAGCCTTGCGTGTTTGATGAAGATGACAGTAGGAAAGCAGAGATTCGGAAGATGGAGCATCTCCAAAGCCTCAGCCTATTCTCCATTACTGCAAAACAAGTACCTTTTTCATGCTCTTTTGCTTTTCACAATCAATCCTGATAATTTCTGATATCCTGACTAAGACTTACAAGGTAACCATAGCTTGCTTCAAGCCGACAATCTCCGTGGGATCGACCCTTGCTCACGCAAGGTATTACTTGGACGACCCAGTGCACTTGCTGGTTAGTTGTGCGGGATTGCAAAAGTGTTATTGCAATTTCGTGCACCAAGTTTTTGGCGCCGTTGCCGGGGATTGTTCGAGTTTGGACAACTGACGGCTTATCTTGTTGCTTAGATTAGGACTGTTTTATTTTTGTTGGTTTAGAGTCTTTTAGTTGAGTCTAGTCTCATATTTTAAGTTTGGTGTCCATTGCATGCCTTTGTTTTTCTTCTGGTTTTTCGAAATTGCATGTTCTTAGTTCCTTTTTGATTCATAAAAATTCTAAGTTTGGTGTCCTCTTTGTGTTTTTCCTTTAAAATTTTCGAAAATTAGTGTTTGATTTTCTAAAAATTTTAAGTTTGGTGTCTTTTTGTTGTTTTTCTCTTTCCTCTTTTTAAAAATAAAATCTTTTTCATAAAAACTTTTCAATCATATCTTTTTAATTGCTGTTTTCAAAATCTTTTTAATTAGCTAATTGATTCAGTTCTCAATTTGTTTTGATCTTGTTTTCTTTTTGATTTTCGAATTTTTTTTTATAATTTCCTTTTGTTTTATTTTAATTTTTCGTTTAAATTCAAAAAAAAAAAAAAACAAAATTTATCTCCTTGCAATCATTATCATTTTCCTTTTGTCCATTATGGACTCAAGTGGAATTAATCAGTCCAAGAGGACTCTGGGGTCATATGCTAACCCCATTACAGCTGCATATGGGAGTAGCATCTGTATACCTCCCATCAAAGCAAGCAGCTTTGAGCTAAACCCTCAACTCATTATCATAGTGCAGCAAAATTGCCAGTATTCCGGTCTTCCACAGGAAGAACCTACTGAGTTTCTGGCACAGTTCTTACAAATTGCTGACACAGTACATGATAAAGAGGTAGATCAGGATGTCTACAGACTATTACTGTTTCCATTTGCTGTAAAAGATCAAGCTAAAAGGTGGTTGAATAACCAACCTACAGCAAGCATAAAGACATGGAAACAGTTATCAGACAAATTCCTGAATCATTTCTACCCTCCAAAGAGGATGACACAGCTAAGGCTGGACATCCAAGGCTTTAAACAAGAGGATAATGAGTCCCTTTATAATGCCTGGGAGAGGTATAGAGGTATGCTTAGAAAATGCCCCTCTGAAATGTTTTCAGAGTGGGTACAGTTAGACATCTTCTACTATGGGCTCACAGAAAAAGCTCAGATGTCTTTAGACCACTCAGCTGGTGGATCTATACACATGAGAAAGACAATTGAAGAAGCTCAAGAGCTTATAGACACTGTTGCTAGAAACCAATACTTATATTCTAGCAATGAATCCGTTCCAAAAGAGGAGGTCATGGCATTAGTCACTGATCCTACTCCTCAAGAACAGATGAATGAGCTTAATCAACAATTGCTCCTGATGACAGAACAGTTAGCAGAATTTAAAGAAATGCTCCATGATACTAAAGTTGCTAACAAGAACATAGAACTGCAGTTGAATCAAGCAAAACAGCAAATATCTAAACAGATAACAGAAGGATGTCAAGCAGTTCAACTAAGGAGTGGGAAAACACTGAACACCACTGCTCAAAGGAGCAAGAAGCCAAACAAAGTACAATTGACAGAGGATAACCAAACCACTGTTCAAAATCCCTCTGAGGACAATAAGAGCCCAGAGAGGAATATTATTGGTGTTCAAACGCCAGAAAGGGAAGGAAAGTTGGCGTTAAACGCCCATTCCTTGCCCAGTTCTGGCGTTCAAACGCCAGAAAAGGGGGAGAAGTTGGCGTTTAACGCCCAATCTTCACCCATTCCTGGCGTTCAAACGCCCAAGGAGGATCAGGCACCTGAGAGTACTGATAATTATCCCTCTAACAAGGCTTCTTCAACCACTTCTGTAAGGAATAAACCTGCAGCATCTAAGGTTGAGGAATATCAAGCCAAGATGCCTTATCCTCAGAAACTCCGCAAAGCGGAACAGGATAAGCAATTTGCCCGCTTTGCAGACTATCTAAGGACTCTTGAAATAAAGATTCCGTTTGCAGAGGCACTTGAGCAAATACCTTCTTATGCTAAGTTCATGAAAGAGATCTTAAGTCATAAGAAGGATTGGAGAGAAACTGAAAAAGTGTTTCTCACTGAAGAATGCAGTGCAGTCATACTAAAAAGCTTACCAGAAAAGCTTCAAGATCCTGGAAGCTTTATAATACCATGCACATTAGAAGGCGCTTGCACCAAGACAGCCCTATGTGATCTTGGAGCAAGCATCAATTTAATACCTGCATCTACTATCAGAAAGCTTGGGTTGGCTGGAGAAGTCAAACCAACCAGGATATGCCTCCAACTTGCTGATGGCTCCATTAAACACCCATCAGGCATAATAGAGGACATGATTGTCAAGGTTGGGCCATTTGCCTTTCCCACTGACTTTGTGGTGCTGGAAATGGAGGAGCACAAAAGTGCAACTCTCATTCTAGGAAGACCATTCCTAGCAACTGGACGAACTCTCATTGATGTACAAAAAGGGGAAGTAACCCTGAGAGTCAATGAGGATGAGTTCAAGTTGAATGCTGTGAAAGCAATGCAGCATCCAGACACACCAGATGACTGTATAGGCGCTGACATTATTGACTCTCTGGTAGAAGAGATCAATATGACTGAAAGCCTAGAATCAGAGCTTGAGGACATCTTCAAAGATGCTCAACCTGATCAAGAAGAACTAGAGGAAGTAAAGGAATTTTCGAAAATTCCTCAGGAGGAGGATAAACCTCCCAAAACTGAACTCAAACCTCTACTACCATCTCTGAAATATGCATTTCTAGGAGAGGGTGACACTTTTCCAGTGATTATAAGCTTTGCTTTAGACCCACAGGAAGAGGAAGCACTGATTCAAGTGCTAAGGACGCACAAGACAGCTCTTGGGTGGTCCATAAGTGATCTTAAGGGCATTAGCCCAGCTAGATGCATGCACAAGATCCTATTGGAGGATAATGCCAAACCAGTGGTCCAACCACAGAGGCGGCTAAATCCGGCCATGAAGGAGGTGGTGCAGAAAGAGGTCACTAAATTACTAGAGGCTGGGATTATTTATTCTATTTCTGATAGCCCCTGGGTGAGCCCTGTCCAAGTTGTTCCCAAAAAGGGAGGCATGACAGTGGTTCATAATGAAAAAAATGAACTGGTTCCTACAAGGACAGTCACAGGGTGGCGTATGTGTATTGACTACAGAAGGCTCAATACAGCCACCAGAAAGGATCATTTTCCTTTACCATTCATAGATCAAATGCTAGAAAGACTAGCTGGTCATGACTATTACTGCTTTTTGGATGGCTATTCAGGCTACAACCAAATTGCAGTAGATCCCCAGGACCAAGAGAAAACAGCATTTACCTGCCCTTCTGGCGTGTTTGCCTATAGGAGAATGCCTTTTGGTCTGTGCAATGCACCTGCAACCTTTCAGAGGTGCATGCTCTCTATCTTCTCAGACATGGTAGAGAAATTTCTGGAAGTCTTCATGGATGACTTTTCAGTATATGGAGACTCATTCAGCTCCTGTCTTAACCACCTATCACTTGTCCTGAAAAGATGCCAAGAGACTAACCTGGTTTTAAACTGGGAGAAATGTCACTTTATGGTGACTGAAGGAATTGTCCTTGGGCACAAAATTTCAAGCAAGGGAATAGAGGTGGATAAGGCAAAGGTAGAGGTAATTGAAAAATTACCACCACCTGCCAATGTTAAGGCAATCAGAAGCTTTCTTGGGCATGCAGGATTCTACAGAAGGTTTATAAAGGATTTTTCAAAAATTGCCAAACCTCTAAGTAATCTGCTAGCTGCTGACACTCCATTTATCTTTGATAATGAGTGTCTGCAGGCATTTGAGACCCTGAAGGCTAAGCTGGTCACAGCACCAGTTATCTCTGCACCAGATTGGACATTGCTATTCGAATTAATGTGTGATGCCAGTGATCATGCCATTGGTGCAGTGTTGGGACAGAGGCATAACAAGCTTTTGCACGTCATTTATTATGCCAGCCGTGTTCTAAGTGACGCACAAAAGAACTACACAACCACAGAGAAAGAGTTACTTGCAGTGGTTTATGCCATTGACAAGTTTAGATCCTACCTAGTGGGATCCAAGGTGATTGTGTACACTGACCATGCTGCTCTTAAATACTTACTCACAAAGCAGGATTCAAAACCCAGGCTTATCAGATGGGTGTTGCTTCTGCAAGAGTTTGATATAGAAATAAGAGACAGAAAAGGGACAGAGAACCAAGTGGCTGATCATCTGTCCCGAATAGAACCAGTAGCTGGGGCGTCCCTCCCTTCTACTGAGATCTCTGAGACTTTCCCAGATGAGCAACTCTTTGCCATTCAGGAAGCTCCATGGTTTGCAGATATGGCAAACTATAAAGCTGTAAGGTTCATACCCAAGGAGTACAGCAGAGTGCAAAGAAAGAAATTAATTTCAGATGCCAAGTACTACCTCTGGGATGAACCATATCTCTTTAAGAGATGTGCTGACGGAGTGATCCGCAGATGTGTACCCAGAGAAGAAGCACAAAGGATCCTATGGCACTGCCATGGATCACATTATGGAGGACATTTTGGAAGTGAGCGAACAGCCACTAAAGTCCTCCAGTGTGGCTTCTACTGGCCTACTCTCTATAAAGATTCCCGAGAGTTTGTGCGTAACTGTGACAGTTGCCAAAGAGCTGGTAACCTGCCTCACGGATATGCCATGCCTCAACAAGGGATATTAGAGATAGAATTGTTTGATGTATGGGGAATTGACTTCATGGGGCCATTCCCACCATCATACTCAAACACTTACATTCTGGTGGCAGTAGACTATGTATCTAAGTGGGTAGAAGCAATTGCTACACCCACTAATGATACCAAGACCGTGCTAAAGTTCCTCCAGAAAAACATCTTCAGCAGATTCGGTGTTCCCAGAATACTAATCAGTGATGGGGGCTCTCATTTCTGCAACAAACAGCTATACTCTGCTATGGTTAGATATGGAATCAGCCATAAAGTGGCAACTCCGTATCATCCACAGACAAATAGGCAAGCAGAAGTCTCTAACAGAGAGCTAAAAAGAATCCTAGAACGGACTGTGATGGCCCGAAGAAAGGATTGGGCAAAGATCTTGGACGATGCTCTGTGGGCATACAGAACAGCATTCAAGACTCCTATAGGAACCTCTCCATACCAACTGGTGTATGGGAAGGCCTGTCATTTGCCTGTGGAACTGGAACATAAAGCCTATTGGGCAACCAGATTCCTAAACATGGATGCTCAGTTAGCTGGTGAGAAAAGACTGCTCCAGCTAAATGAGCTAGAGGAGTTCAGACTCAATGCCTTTGAAAATGCAAAAATTTATAAGGAAAAGGCAAAGAAGTGACATGACAAGAGATTGTCAACCAGAGTCTTTGAGCCAGGACAAAAAGTTCTGCTGTTCAACTCCAGGCTCAAATTGTTTCCAGGAAAACTCAAATCCCGGTGGAGGGGTCCGTATGTGATTACAGAAGTGTCTCCATATGGATATGTTGAGCTTCAGGATATTGATTCTGACAAGAAGTTCATTGTTAATGGACAGAGAATCAAGCACTATCTTGAAGGAAATTTTGAGCAGGAATGCTCAAAACTGAGACTTGAGTGATTCTTAGCAGAAGTCCAGCTAAAGACAGTAAAGAAGCGCTTGCTGGGAGGCAACCCAGTCATTAGGAGGGTATATGATTAGTTCTTACAGAGGCAAGTATCAAAAATGAAGGAATTCACAGAGTTACAGAAGGATTCAGCTCAAAAAGCAGAGAAAATGAGCTTACTGGCAAAAAAACGCCAGTAAGGGGCATTTTGGGCGTTAAACGCCAGAATGGGTACCATTCTGGGCGTTTAACGCCAGGAATGGTGCCATTTTGGGCGTTAAACGCCAGAATGGGCACCATTCTAGGTGTTTAACGCCAGGTGTGCAGCATCCTGGGCGTTCTGAAAAACGCCCAGTGACAAAGGATTTCTAGCGTTTAACGCCAGCCAGGGCACCTGGCTGGGCGTTAAACGCCCAAAAGGGGTAGCAAATGGGCGTTAAACGCCAGAATGGGTGCCATTCTGGGCGTTTAACGCCAGCTTGGTGGGGGGACCACAATTTTGTTTTCAATTCAATTTTTTTCAAACTTTCCTTTTCTCACCCATACTTTTCTACAAAATCACACTTCAATCATTCATCATTCACTTTCAAATCTTCAAAAATCAAAACCACTATTCAAATTTATTTCAAATTAATTACAAACATTGTTCAAAAATTTCACCCTTTTCTCAATTTCTTTCCATATCTTCTCAAATCTCCTTTCAAATTTCTCTCTTCTTTTTCGAAAACTCCCCTCCCCACCTTATAAATACACGTTTGGCTCCCTCATTCCATCACACCATTCGAATTTCCTCTTCCTCCCCCTCTCTTCTCTCTTTTCTTTTGCTTGAGGACAAGCAAACCTCTAAGTTTGGTGTGCTTTTCCGTGATCACTAAGCCAAGATTCATCAAGATCATGGCTCCTAAGGGTGTCCCAAACCAACTCAAGAGGGGAGACCTCAAACCAATTGCAAGAGGTTGGCTAGACTTTATTGGGCATTCCATATTGCCCACTAGCAACCGTTCTGAGGTCACCATCAAGAGAGCAGTGATGATTCATTGCATCATGCTAGGAAAAGAAGTGGAGGTTCATCATGTGATTGCCTGTGAGATCTACACAATAGCAAATAGGAACTCCACTGTAACCAAATTGGCTTACCCAAGCTTGATCTCCTTGCTCTGTAAAGAGGCTGGGGTGAAGATAGAAGCAGATGAATTCATACCCATTGAACATCCAATCACCAAGAAGTCAATGGAAGGAGCAAGAGGAGCAGGGGCGTGAAATCCAAGAATTGAAACGCCAAAAGCTCTCCTCTCAAGCTGAGGGAGCATCCACTTCTCAAAATCAAGGTTGTTGAGTCCTAACTCTGTGAAAACCTCTATCATTAGTTTAATCTTATATTTAGTTTTGAGTCTTGTTCTTAGTTCATAATTAATAAAATTTAAATATTCTGCCTTAAAGTTATGAATGTCCTATGAATCCATCACCTCTCTTAAATGAAAAATGATTTAATCACAAAAGAACAAGAAGTATAGGATTTCGAAATTTATCTCTGAAACTAGTTGAATTAGTTTGATGTGGTGACAATACTTTTTGTTTTCTGAATGAATGCTTGAACAGTGCATATGTCTTTTGAATTTGATGTTTTGAGAATGTTAAATTTGTTGGCTCTTGAAAGAATGAGGAGAAAGAGAACTGTTATTGAGGATCTGAAAAATCATCAAAATTGATTCTTGAAGCAAGAAAAAGCAGTGAAAAAAAAAATATAATTTTCGAAAAAAAAAGAGAAGAAAAGAAAAGAAGAAAAGAAAAAGAAAGAAATAAAGTTGTGAACCAAGGCAAAAAGAGTGTGCTTAAGAACCCTGGACACCTCTAATTGGGGACTTTAGCAAAGCTGAGTCACAATCTAAAAAGGTTCACCCAATTATGTGTCTGTGGCATGTATATATCCGGTGGTAATACTGGAAGACAGAGTGCTTTGGGTCACAGCCAAGACTCGTACACTAGCTATGTTCAAGAATCATCATACTTAACTAGGAGAATCAATAACACTATCTGAGTTCTGAGTTCTCATAGATGCCAATCATTCTGAACTTCAAAGGATAGAGGGAGATGCCAAAACTGTTCGGAGGCAAAAAGCTACTAGTCCCGCTCATCTAATTGGAGCTATGTTTCTTTGATATTTTGGAGTCTATAGTATATTCTCTTCTTTTTATCCTATTTTGATTTTCAGTTGCTTGGGGACAAGCAACAATTTAAGTTTGGTGTTGTGATGAGCGGATAATTTATACGCTTTTTGGCATTGTTTTTAGTATGTTTTTAGTATCTTTTAGTTAGTTTTTAGTATATTTTTATTAGTTTTTAGTTAAAATTCACTTTTCTGGACTTTACTATGAGTTTGTGTGTTTTTCTGTGATTTCAGGTAATTTCTGGCTGAAATTGAAGGTTCTGAGCAAAAATCTGATCCAGAGACTGAAAAGGACTGCAGATGCTGTTGGATTCTGACCTCCCTGCACTCGAAGAGGATTTTCTGGAGCTACAGAAGCCCAATTGGCGCGCTCTCAACGGCATTGGAAGGTAGACATCCTGGGCTTTCCAGCAATATATGATAGTCCATACTTTGCCCAAGATTTGATGGCCCAAACCGGCGTTCAAAGTCACCTACAGAAATTCCAGCGTTAAACGCCGGAACTGGCATAAAACTTGGAGTTAAACGCCCAAACTGGCATGAAAGCTGGCGTTTAACTCCAGAAAAGGTCTCTACACGAAATTGCTTCATTGCTCAGCCCAAGCACACACCAAGGGGGCCCGGAAGTGGATTTTTCTGTCATTTACTCATTTCTGTAAACCTTAGGATACTAGTTTACTATTTATAGGATCTTTTGACATTGTAATCGGTACCTTATGACCTCATAACACTTTTTACACGTTTCTTGTACCTTCCACGGCATGAGTCTCTAAACCCCATGGTTGGGGGTGAGGAGCTCTGCTGTGTCTTGATGGATTAATGCAATTACTACTGTTTCTTATTCAATCATGCTTGCTTCCATTCTAAGATATCACTTGCTCCTAACCCGGATGAATGTGATGATCCGTGACACTCATCATGCTCTCAACCATGAACGTGTGCTTGACAACCACCTCCGTTCTATTTTAGATTAAGTAGATATCTCTTGGGTTCTTTAATCGGAATCTTCGTGGTATAAGCTAGAACTGATGGCGGCATTCAAGAGAATCCGGAAGGTCTAAACCTTGTCTGTGGTATTCTGAGTAGGATTCAATGACTGGATGACTGTGACGTGCTTCAAACTCCTGAGGGCGGGGCGTTAGTGACAGACGCAAAAGAATCACTGGATTCTATTCCGGCCTGATTGAGAACCGACAGATGGATAGCCGATGCTGTGACAGAGCATCAGGGACGTATTTCCAATGAGAGGATGGGAGGTAGCCACTGACAACGGTGAAACCCTACATACAGCTCGCCATGGAAGGAGCCTTGCGTGTTTGATGAAGATGACAGTAGGAAAGCAGAGATTCGGAAGATGGAGCATCTCCAAAGCCTCAGCCTATTCTCCATTACTGCAAAACAAGTACCTTTTTCATGCTCTTTTGCTTTTTACAATCAATCCTGATAATTTCTGATATCCTGACTAAGACTTACAAGGTAACCATAGCTTGCTTCAAGCCGACAATCTCCGTGGGATCGACCCTTGCTCACGCAAGGTATTACTTGGACGACCCAGTGCACTTGCTGGTTAGTTGTGCGGGATTGCAAAAGTGTTATTGCAATTTCGTGCACCACTTAGAGGCAGGTTCAGGCGCTGCTAGTCATTTCCCCTTTGATGAACTCGGCTTTGACGACCCAGGTTTGATGGAGGTTCCTTCAGAGGTGGCGTCGTCTTGGCTGAAGGAGGGAACCTTGAAGGGTTCTTAGTGCGAGCCATGGGGTCAGTCCTATGAGGTGAGGTAGGAGGAGAAGAAGAGGGTGTGAAGGTTCGGTCTTGGGAACGAGTTGAGGATTTAGTAGGGAGCTTGTAAACCTTTTCACGTGGAGGTCTTTTAGCTATGGTTTTCTTTCTCATTTGGTTAGTTTCAGATTTTTGAGGGAAGATAATTAGTAAAGATAGTAGGGAGAAATCGAAGGGTTTGAGGAGGAGTTATGGAGGGAAGAGAAGGAGTGTTGGTAACCGTACCCAAAAAAAATTTCTCAAACCATGCAACTGCATCACCTTCTAATTTGACTTGAAGGGACTTGACATCATAAAGAGAAAGATTTTATTTGATTTAAAATTTAAAATAGGAAATTAATTTTAAAATTTGAAAAACCCTTTTTGGACTTAAAACAAAATAAAGTTAAACCAAAATGAAGAATCCTTTTTGACAAAAAGAAAAACTGAAACACACAAGCCAACAAAAAGATAACAAAAAATATGTAGCATTCGTATTGGGCCCAGAGGTGGTTTGAATTAAGGAAATATATTGGACCACCCATAATCTGGTTTTTGAGGCTGGCCCAGATAAATCTGCTCGTGCAACATGTCCAGAACACGCTGATTGAAGGGAATGTTCTTCACTTGTCCAGAATTGTCTCATACCTGTTTATGAGACAAAAACTCCAACAAACACATCAGCAACTTTCAAACAAATTACTCCTCTGATTTAACAAATTGAATGCTAATATCCCCCTTTTGAACATGTTCTCTTATTGAGTAAAATTTTACTTCAATATGTTTAGTCCTAGAGTGCAACCCTGGATTTTTAGAAATATTAATGGCACTCATATTATCACACAACAAGGGAATATTTTCAGCATTTAACTTGTAATAAGCAAGCTGTGTTTTTAACCACATAAGCTGAGAACAACAAGAAGAAGCAGCTATATACTCAGCCTCTGCAGTGGATAAAGCCACTGTTGGCTGCTTCTTACTTAACCAAACATTCAAGGACTTTCCAAGGAAGCAACATAAGCCTGAAGTGCTCCTTCTATCAACTCTATCACCGACAAAATCTGCATCACAATAACCAACTGCAGAAAAATCCTCAATCTTAGGATACCAAAAACCAAAATTGGATGTGCCATGAACATATCTAATGATCCTTTTAACTGCTGAAAGATGAGATTCTTTTGGTTTAGATTGGAATCTTGAACACATTCCAACACTTTGCACAATATCGGGTCTAGAGGAAGTTAAGTACATAAGAGATCCAATCATTCCTCTATACCTAGTCTCATCTACATATTTCTCAGTTTTTCCCTTATCTAATTTTGAATTAGGGTGCATGAAAGTTCTCATGGGTTTGGTATTTTCCATACTAAATTTCTTAATTAGTTCCTTGGCATACTTTTCTTGATGAATGAAAATACCGTTTTCAGTTTATTTAATTTGTAGCCCAAAGAAAAAGTTAAGTTCACCCATCATACTCATGTCAAATTCACTTGTCATGAGTTTTCCAAATTCAGAACAAAGGGATTCATTGGCTGATCCAAAAATAATGTCATCAACATATATTTGGACTAGAATAAAAGAATCATTAGAGTTCTTGATAAATAGAGTTGTGTCTGTGGTGCCTCTTTGAAAACTATTTTTCAAAAGAAAAGGGCTAAGTCTCTCATACCAAGCTCTAAGAGCTTGTCTCAAACCATATAGAGCTTTTGATAATTTGAAAACATGGTTAGAAAATTCTTTATTTTCAAAACTTGGTGGCTGCTCCACATACACTTCTCTATCTATCACAGCATTCAAAAATGCACATTTCACGTCCATTTGGTATAATTTAAAACCACAAAAGGCAGCATAGGCTAAGAGAAGTCTTATGGCTTCCCTTCAGGCAACAGGGGCAAAGGATTCATCAAAGTCTATTCCTTCTTCTTGGTCATATCTTTGTGCCACTAGACTAGCTTTGTTTCTTGCAATGCTACCATCCTCTCCAAGATTGTTCTAAAAAATTCACTTGGTGCCGGTCACTTTCTTTCCATTCGGCCTTGGAACCAATGTCCACACTTGGTTCTTCTCAAATTCAAGAAGCTCATCTTCCATTGCCTTTACCCAAGATAGGTCATTAAGGGCTTCTTTGACATTCTGAGACTCCGTTTGAGAGAGAAGGATAATGTTTGTTCCTTCATTGGCCTTTCTAGTTGAAGACCGATTTCTAACCCCATGGGACACATCCCTAATAACAACTTCCTCAGGATAATTCTTCAAGAATCTCTATTCACGAGGTCTGGTTGACTTGGAGGCAGATTCACTCACCAATGGATTCTGGGTACTACTGGTTTCAGTGTCTCCTTTAGATTCATGAGACAAAATAGAATTGTCTCTTAAATTTTCAGCAGCTACAGTTTTTGGTTTAGGTTGACCAGAAGTTTCATTTTCATGATTTTGTGCAGTTTCACTGTTCTTTTGAGCTTGATTTCCTGCATCATAGTCTTCCAAAACACTTTGCACCAAGTTAGTATCATAAAATATAACATGTATGGACTCCTCAATAATCCTAGCATCTTGATGATAAACCCTATATGCTTTACTAGTTGTGGAATATCCTACAAATAAGCACTCATACGCCTTTGGATCAAATTTTCCTAAATTATCTTTGTTATTAAGAACAAAACATTTGCATCCAAAGATGTGCAAGTAATCCAAGTTTGGTGGGTAACCTTTCCAAAGTTCATAAGAGGTTTTCTTAAAAAATTTTCTTATGATAGTTCTATTCAAAATGTGGCAAGCTGTGTTAACCGCTTCAGCCCAAAGGAATTTTGGAACATTGCTCTCACAAAGCATAGCTCTTGTCATTTCTTGAATACTTCTATTTCTTCTTTTCACAACACCATTTTGTTGTGGTGTCCTTGGACAAGAAAAGTTGTGAGATATTCCAAATTTCTCACAAAAGGATTCAAATAAATTGTTTTCAAATTCGGTTCCATGATCACTTCTTATAGAAGATATCTTTAAATCCTTTTCATTTTGAATTTTCTTGCAAAAGATTTTAAAGGCCGAAAAAGCTTCATTTTTGTGTGCAAGAAATAAAACCTAACCAAACCTAGAATAGTCATCCACAATCACTAAACCATAATGTTTACCACCTAGACTTTGAGTTCTTGTTGGACCAAACAAATTAATATGTAGCAATTCAAGTGGCCTTTTAGTAGAGATGTCTTCCTTTGGTTTAAATGAACTTTTTGTTTGTTTTCCCATTTGGCAAGCATCACAAGTGATGTCTTTGTCAAACCTTATCAAAGGAAGACCTCTTACTAACCCTTTCTTTACAAGTTTGTTTATTTGAAACATACTTGCATGGCCCAATTTCTTGTGCCATAGCCACTTTTCAGATTCTTTAGAATGAAAACAAGCTACATTTTGATCCTTTAGTTCATCAAGGGTAAGTCCATACACATTATTACAATGCTTGGCAACAAAAAGTACTTTATTAGTCTTTTCATTTACAACACAGTATTCAAGTCTTTTGAAAGTCACTAAATATCCTAAGTCACATAGCTGACTTATACTCAAAAGATTGTGCTTCAAACCACATACCAAAAATACATCATCAATGAAAGTAGAGTGTTCATTACCTACTTTTCCAACACCAATTATTTTACCTTTACCATCATCTCCAAAAGTCACAAAACCTCCATTATACTTATTTAGTTTGATGAAGTAAGTTGACCTTCCAGCCGTGTGCCTTGAGCATCCACTATCCAAGTACCACATATCATTTTTATTCTTGGATGCTAGGTGAATCTGCATAAAAGACTTCAAGTAACCTTAGGTATCCAAATTAATTTGGATCCTTTGAAGTTAATCCATCTTGGTTGCCCAAGTGCATTGAAATCACACACAATTTTGTAAATTTGATTTCCTACAATTCTTTTTTCAATGAAGTATTGTGAATATGAGTGACCAAAATTTTTGCAATTTATACAATGATTTTCTGATGCATTTTTCTGAAAATGATTAAAGGGCTGAAATTTTCTGGTTTTTGGAAGAGGTGCTTTCCTTTTGACAAACTGATTTTTGTTGAAATTATTCCTCTTTGCAAAAGTGTTCCAACCAGAATTTTTTGAAACATTTAGACTTTTCGAATATGAGGTTTTGTTATAAAATGGATTATTTTTTAAAGCAATCTCATTTTTTGAATTGAACCTCAAACTTGGCCTATTTGAAGTAGGTTTGGTTCTTGGTGAAGGCTCAGTTTCACTTGTATAAATTTCATCAAATTTCTCCTCAAATGTGGGAACATGTCCAATACTAGATTTGTTGAATGTGGATTTGGTATTTAATGAAGAAGCCACAAATTTCATAGAGGAATCACTAAAAACTGCACTTTCCTTGGTTATATAACCTAATCCAGATTTTTCAAACAATGGTCTTTGGCTTGCAAGTAATTTGTCCAAGTTACTAGAACTTTGAGCAAATTTTGCTAAGTCACCATTCAGCCTTTTAATCATATCATTTAATCTTTCATTTTCAGCAATTTAACTCTTGAGAAGGATCCACAATGTGCTTTCCTTTTAATTTTTCAAATTCAGATTTTAGAAATCTGTTTTCTTCAATAATGTCCAAGGCACATTCAGTTTTCTTCACTTTTTCTTTTAAAAAATCATTTTCACCTTTTAACACATCTTTTTAGATCTGCACTTATTGTACTTGTCTAGCAGTTTTGAGGTGTTTAGAGTGAGATAATCAATAAAAGCATGTAAATCATCTATAGACAAGTCATAGTAATTTACCTCATCAAGATTATTGTTTCCATCCATGAAGCAGTCTTTATCTTCACCTTCAGACTATTCTTCTTCATTGGAGTCGTTCTCAAGATTCTCCCAAGCTGCCATGAGCACTCTTTTTCCTTTCTTTCTTTCCTTTGTCCTCCTTCTTGAGCTTTGGACAGTTTAGCTTGAAATGTCCAGCCTCCTTGCAATGGTGACACGTCGCTTTGCTCAAGTCTATCTTGTGTTCCTTTGAGCTTGAACCCTTGTACTTGCCTTTGTTCTTCATCATCCTTCTAAATCTCCTAACAAAAAACATAAGCTCATCATCTGAAATACCATCACTAGACTCACTTTCTTTTGGTTTTATTTTTGACTTGATGACTATTCCCTTTTTCTTTGAGTCCATGTTTGTGTGTGTGGTTTCATAGGCAAGGAGTTTTTCTCTCACCTCATCATAGGTCATAGGACTTAGGTTGTTGCTCTCGGCTAGGACAGTGGCAGTGGTTTCCCATTCTTTTGTGAGACTTCTAAGGAGTTTTCTCACTAGGGTTTGTTCTGAGTAATTTGTACCCATAGCATCAAGGTTGTTGATTATGATTGAGAATATCTCAAACACTTTATCAATGTTTTCTCCATCCTTCATGTTAAACATCTCGTACTCTTTTTCGCAGCATATCAATCCTCGTAATTTTGACTTGTTTAATGCCTTCGTATGTAACCTGGAGTTTTTCCCTGATTTCTTTGGCTGTCTTGCATCTAGACACCTTTCGATACTCTTCAAAGCTGATAGCACAGTGAAAAAGGTTGATGGCTTTAGCATTCAGCTCCATCTTCTTCTTATTGTCTTCATTCCATTCAACTTCTTCTTTTGGAGTTACCACTCCATCAGCACTTGTTTTTGTTGGGATCTTGGGACCGCTCACAACAATCTTCCATATGTTGTAGTCAATGGATTGAATGAAGATCCTCATCCTCTCTTTCCAGTAGGCATAGTTCTTCTCGTTGAAGAAAGGAGGCCTATTGTTTGACTGGCCTTCAGTGTGGGTGTAGGCAACTGTGGCTGTGCCCAAGTTGTTTGCCATTGGATCTTTGCTCCAAGTGGTGAAACTTGATTCTTGAGACATTGGCTCTAGATACCAATTGAAGGTTGTAGTAGGCTTAGAGAAGGGGGGTTGAATCTATGCCTTTCTTTTAATTTGATAAACTTAACCCTTTAAAGCAAGCTTTCAATTCTGATTCTATTTGAACTCAGCAGCGAAAATTTATGAGATAATTTATTTTTGTCTCATGAATATCAAAAAATAAAATAGAGCAGAGAAGAGAAAATCTAACACCATCATGTATCCTGGTTCGGTTGTCTTGTGTTATGTGATGAGCGGATAATTTATACGCTTTTTGGCATTATTCTCAGTATGTTTTTAGTATATTTTAGTTAGTTTTTATTACATTTTCATTAGTTTTTAGATAAAATTCACTTTTCTGGGCTTTACTATGAGTTTGTGTGTTTTTCTGTGATTTCAGGTATTTTCTGGCTGAAATTGAGGGATCTGAGCAAAAATCTGATTCAGAGGCTAAAAGGACTGCAAATGCTGTTGGATTCTGACTTCCCTGCACTCGAAGTGGATTTTCTAGAGCTACAGAAGCCCAATTGGCGCGCTCTCAACGTCGTTGGAAAGTAGACATCCTGGGCTTTCCAGCAATGTATAATAGTCTATACTTTGCTGGAGATTTGATGGCCCAAACCGGCGTTGCAAATCAGCTTCAAAATTCTCAACGTTTAACGCTGGAACTGGCATAAAAATTGGAGTTAAACGCCCAAACTGGCACAAAAGCTGGCGTTTAACTCCAAGAAGAGTCTCTACACGAAAATGCTTCAATGCTCAGCCCAAGCACATACCAAGTGGGCCCGGAAGTGGATTTTTCTGTCATTTACTCATTTCTGTAAACCCTAGGTTACTAGTTCACTATTAATAGGATCTTTTGACATTGTATTTGGGCCTCATGTCACTTTACACGTTTCTCATTGTATCTTCTACGGCATGAGTCTCTAAACCCCATGGTTGGGGGTGAGGAGCTCTGCTGTGTCTTGATGGATTAATGCAATTACTACTGTTTTTCATTCAATCATGCTTGTTTCCATTCCAAGATATCACTTGTTCCTAAACCTGATGAATGTGATGATCCGTGACACTCATCATCATTCTCAACTATGAACGTGTGCCTGACAACCACCTCCGTTCTACCTTAGATTGAGTAGATATCTCTTGGATTCCTTAATCAGAATCTTCGTGGTATAAGCTAGAATTGATGGCGGCATTCAAGAGAATCCGGAAGGTCTAAAACTTGTCTGTGGTATTCTGAGTAGGATTCAAGGATTGAATGACTGTGACGAGCTTCAAACTCCTGAGGGCTGGGCGTTAGTGACAGACGCAAAAGAATCACTGGATTCTATTCCAACCCGATTGAGAACCGACAGATGATTAGCCGTGCTGTGACAGAGTGCGTTGAACATTTTCACTGAGAGGATGGGAGGTAGCCATTGACAATGGTGAAACCCTACATACAGCTTGCCATGGAAGGAGCCTTGCGTGCTTGAAGAAGAAGACAGTAGGAAAGCAGAGGTTCAGAAGATAGAGCATCTCCAAAACCTCAACCTGTTCCCCATTACTGCAAAACAAGTACTTATTTTATGTTCTTTTGCTTTTTACAATCAAACCTGATAATTATTGATATCCAGACTAAGAGTTACAAGATAACCATAGCTTGCTTCAAGCCGACAATCTCCGTGGGATCGACCCTTACTCACGTAAGGTATTACTTGGACGACCCAGTGCACTTGCTGGTTAGTTGTGCGGGATTGCAAAAGTGTGATTGCAATTTCGTGCACCAAGTTTTTGGCGCCGTTGCCGGGGATTGTTCGAGTTTGGACAACTAACAGTTTATTTTATTGCTTAGATTAGGACTGTTTTATTTTTGTTGGTTTAGAGTCTTTTATATGAGTATAATTTCATATTTTAAGTTTGGTGTCAATTGCATGCTTTTGTTTTTCTTTTAATTTTTCGAAATTACTTGTTCTTAGTCCCTTTTTGATCTTTTAAAAATTCTAAGTTTGGTGTCTTCTTTGTGTTTTTCTTTAGGTTTTCGAAAATTCATGTTTGATTTTCTGAAAAATTTTAAGTTTGGTGTCTCTTTGTTATTTTTATCTTTCCTCTTTTCAAAAAAATATATATACATATATATCTTGATTACTATTCACATCAATTCCCTTTTCTCCATCATGGACATAAGTGGGAATGAACAGTTCAAAAGGACTCTGGGGTCATATGCTAACCCCATTACAGCTGCATATGGGAGTAGCATCTGTATACCTCCCATCAAAGCAAGCAGCTTTGAGCTAAACCCTCAACTCATTATCATGGTGCAGCAAAATTGCCAGTATTCCGGTCTTCCACAGGAAGAACCTACTGAGTTTCTGGCACAATTCTTACAACTTGCTGACACAGTACATGATAAAGAGGTGGATCAGGATGTCTACAGATTATTACTGTTTCCATTTGCTGTAAAAGATCAAGCTAAGAGGTGGTTAAATAACCAACCTACAGCAAGCATAAAGACATGAAAACAGTTATCAGACAAATTCCTGAATCAATTTTACCCTCCAAAAAGGATGACACAGCTAAGGCTGGACATCCAAGGCTTTAAACAAGAGGATAATGAATCCCTTTATAATGCCTGGGAGAGGTATAGAGGTATGCTAAGAAAATGCCCCTCTGAAATATTTTCAGAGTGGGTACAGTTAGACATCTTCTACTATGGGCTTACAGAAAAAGCTCAGATGTCTCTAGACTACTCAGCTGGTGGATCTATACATATGAGAAAGATGATTGAGGAGGCTCAAGAGCTTATAGATACTGTTGCTAGAAATCAACATTTGTACTCTAGCAATGAGTCCTCTACGCAAAAAGAAGTTATGGCATTAGCCACTGATCCTAATCCTCAAGAACAGATGGTTGAGCTTAATCAACAATTACACCTAATGACAAAACAGTTAGCAGAATTTAAAGAGATGCTCCAAGAGACTAAAATTGCTAACAAGAACATAGAATCACAGTTGAATCAGGAAAAATAGCAGCTATCTAAACAGATAACAGAAGAATGCCAAGCAGTTCAACTGAGGAGTGGGAAGACATTGAATAACACTGCTCAAATAGCAAAAAGTCAATAAAGGAACAATTGACAGAGGATGGCCAAACCACTATCCAAAATCCCTCTGAGGACAGTAAGAGCCCAGAGAGGAATACTATTGGCGTTCAAACGCCAGAAAAGGGGGAAAAGCTGGCGTTAAACGCCCATTCCCTGCCCAGTTCTGGCGTTTAAACGCCAGAAAAGGGGAAAAAGTTGGCGTTAAACGCCCATTTTCCACCCAATCCAGGCGTTCAAACGCCAGAGGGGAACCAGACACCTGCAAGTGCTGATAGTAACCCCTCTAAAAAGGCTTCTCCAACCACTTCTGTAAGGAATAAACCTGCAGCAACCAAGGTTGAAGAATATAAAGCCAAGATGCCTTATCCTCAGAAGCTCCGCCAAGCGGAACAGGATAAGCAATTTGCCCGCTTTGCAGACTATCTAAGGACTCTTGAAATAAAGATTCCGTTTGTAGAGGCACTTGAGCAAATACCTTCTTATGCTAAATTCATGAAGGAAATCTTAAGCCATAAGAAGGATTGGAGAGAAACTGAAAAAGTATTTCTCACTAAAGAATGCAGTGCAGTCATTCTGAAAAGCTTACCAGAAAAGCTTCAAGATCCAGGAAGCTTTATGATACCATGCACATTAGAAGGTGCTTGCACCAAGACAGCCCTGTGTGACCTTGGAGCAAGCATCAATCTAATACCTGCATTCACTATCAGGAAGCTTGGGTTGACTGAAGAAGTCAAACCAACCCGGATATGCCTCCAACTTGCTGATGGCTCCATTATATATCCATCAGGCATAATTGAGGACATGATTGTCAAGGTTAGGCCATTTGCCTTTCCAACTGACTTTGTAGTGCTGGAAATGGAAGAGCACAAGAGTGCAACTCTCATTCTAGGAAGACCTTTCCTAGCAACTGGACGAACTCTCATTGATGTACAAAAAGGGGAAGTAACCCTGAGAGTCAATGAGGATGAGTTTAAATTGAATGCTGTAAAAGCTATGCAGCATCCAGACACATCAAATGACTGCATGGGCGCTGACATTATTGACTCTTTGGTGGAAGAGATCAATATGACTGAAAGTCTAGAATCATAGCTTGAGGACATCTTCAAGGATGCTCAGCCTGATCAGGAAGGACCAGAAGAAACAAAAGAATTTTTGAAAATTCCTCATGAGGAGGATAAGCCTCCCAAACCTGAACTCAAACCACTACCACCATCCCTGAAGTATGCATTTCTGGGAGAGGGTGACACTTTTCCAATGATTATAAGCTCTGCTTTAAATCCACAGGAAGAGGAAGCACTGATTCAAGTGCTAAGGACCCACAAGACAGCTCTTGGGTGGTCCATAAGTGATCTTAAGGGCATTAGCCCAGCAAGATGCATGCACAAGATCCTATTGGAGAATAATGCCAAACTAGTGGTCCAACCACAAAGGCGGCTAAATCCAGCCATGAAGGAGGTGGTGCAGAAGGAGGTCACTAAATTACTAGAGACTGGGATTATTTATCCTATTTCTGATAGCCCCTGGGTGAGCCTTGTCCAAGTTGTCCCCAAGAAGGGAGGCATGACAGTAGTTCATAATGAAAAAAATGAACTGGTTCCTACAAGAACAGTCACAGGGTGGCGCATGTGCATTGACTACAGAAGGCTCAATACAGCCACCAGAAAGGATCATTTTTCTTTGCCATTCATAGACCAAATGCTAGAAAGACTAGCTGGTCATGATTATTATTGCTTTTTGGATGGCTATTCAGGCTACAACCAAATTGCAGTAGACCCTCAGGACCAAGAGAAAACAGCATTCACTTGTCCTTCTGGCGTGTTTGCCTACAGGAGAATGCCTTTTGGTCTGTGTAATGCTCCTGCAACTTTTCAGAGATGCATGTTATCCATCTTCTCTGATATGGTGGAGAAATTTCTGGAAGTCTTCATGGATGACTTCTCAGTATATGGAGACTCATTCAGCTCCTGTCTTAATCACCTAGCACTCGTCCTGAAAAGGTGCCAAGAGACTAACCTGATTTTAAATTGGGAGAAATGTCACTTTATGGTGACTGAAGGAATTGTCCTTGGGCATAAAATTTCAAGCAAGGGAATAGAGGTGGATAAAGCAAAGGTAGAGGTAATTGAAAAATTACCACCACCTGCCAATGTGAAGGCAATCAGAAGCTTTCTGGGGCATGCAGGATTCTACAGAAGGTTTATAAAGGATTTTTCGAAAATTGCAAAACCTCTGAGCAACCTGCTAGCTGCTGACACACCATTTGTGTTTGACACACAGTGTCTGCAGGCATTTGAGACCCTGAAAGCTAAGCTGGTCACAGCACCAGTCATCTCTGCACCAGACTGGACATTGCCATTCGAACTAATGTGTGATGCCAGTGATCATGCCATTGGTGCAGTGTTGGGACAAAGGCATAACAAGCTTCTGCATGTCATTTATTATGCCAGCCATGTTCTAAATGATGCACAGAAGAATTACACAACCACAGAAAAAGAGTTACTTGCAGTGGTATATGCCATTGACAAGTTTAGATCCTATCTGGTAGGATCAAAGGTGATTGTGTACACTGACCATGCTGCCCTTAAGTACTTACTCACAAAGCAGGATTCAAAGCCCAGGCTCATAAGATGGGTGTTGCTTCTGCAAGAGTTTGATATAGAAATAAGAGACAGAAAAGGGACAGAGAATCAAGTAGCTGATCATCTGTCCCGAATAGAACCAGTAGTTGGGGCGTCCCTCCCTCCTACTGAGATCTCGGAGACCTTTCCAGATGAGCAACTTTTCGCCATTCAGGAAGCTCCATGGTTTGCAGATATTGCAAATTACAAAGCTGTGAGGTTCATACCCCAGGAGTACAGCAGGGTGCAAAGAAAGAAATTGATTTCAGATGCCAAGTACTACCTGTGGGATGAGCCATACCTCTTTAAGAGGTGTGCAGACGGGATAATCCGCAGATGTGTACCCAGAGAGGAAGCACAAAGAATCCTGTGGCATTGCCATGGATCACAATATGGAGGACATTTTGGAGGTGAGCGAACAACAACCAAGGTCCTCCAATGCGGATTCTACTGGCCTACTCTCTATAGAGATGCCCGAGAGTTTGTGCGTAACTGTGACAGTTGCCAAAGAGCTGGTAACTTGCCTCATGGTTACGCCATGCCTCAACAAGGGATCTTAGAGATTGAATTATTTGATGTATGGGGAATTGACTTCATGGGTCCCTTCCCACCATCATACTCAAACACTTATATTCTAGTGGCAGTAGACTATGTATCTAAATGGGTGGAAGCAATTGCCACACCCAATAATGATACCAAGACCATGCTGAAATTCCTCCAGAAACACATCTTCAGCAGGTTTGGTGTTTCCAGAGTACTGATCAGTGATGGAGGCACCCATTTCTGCAATAAACAACTGTACTCTGCTATGGTTAGATATGGAATTAGCCACAAAGTAGCAACTCCGTACCACCCACAGACAAATGGGCAAGCTGAGGTCTCTAACAGAGAGCTCAAAAGAATCCTGGAACGAACTGTTATTGCCCGTAGAAAGGATTGGGCAAAGAGCTTGGATGATGCTCTGTGGGCATACAGAACAGCATACAAGACTCCTATAGGAACCTCTCCATACCAACTGGTGTATGGGAAGGCCTGTCATCTGCCCGTGGAACTGGAACATAAAGCCTACTGGGCAACCAGATTCCTAAACATGGATGCTAAGTTAGCTGGTGAAAAAAGATTACTCCAGCTAAATGAGCTAGAGGAGTTCAGACTCAATGCCTTTGAAAATGCAAAAATTTATAAGAAAAAGGCAAAGAAGTGGCACGACAAGAAGTTGTCATCCAGAGTCTTTGAGCCAGGACAAAAAGTCCTGCTCTTCAACTTTAGGCTTAGATTGTTCCCAGGAAAACTTAAATCCCGCTGGAGGGATCCGTATGTGATTACAGAAGTATCACCATATGGATATGTTGAGTGATGAGCGGATATTTTATACGCTTTTTGGGGGTAATTTCATGTAGATTTTAGCATGTTTTAATTAGTTTTTAGTTAAATATTATTAGTTTTTAGGCAAAAATCATATTTCTGGAATTTACTATGAGTGTGTGTATTTTTCTGTGATTTTAGGTATTTTCTGGCTGAAATTGAGGAAGCTGAGCAAAAATCTGACTTAGGCTGAAAAAGGACTGCTGATGCTGTTGGATCCTGACCTCCCTGCACTCGAAATGGATTTTCTGGAGCTACAGGAGTCCAATTGGCGCGCTCTCAACGGCGTTGGAAAGTAGACATCCAGGGCTTTCCAGCAATATATAATAGTCCATACTTTGCGCGAAGATAGACGACGTAACTTGGCGTTGAACGCCAAGTTCATGCTGCTGTCTCGAGTTAAACGCCAGAAAAACGTCATGATCCGGAGTTGAACGCCCAAAACACGTCATAACCTGGAGTTTAACGCCAAGAAAGGCCTCTACTCGTGGATAGCTTTAATCTCAGCCCCAGCACACACCAAGTGGGCCCCAGAAGTGGATTTCTGCACCAATTATCTTTGTTTACTCATTTTCTGTAAACCTAGGCTACTAGTTTACTATTTAAACAACTTTTACAGACACTTCTTGTACCTCATGACATTTTCAGATCTGAATTACATACTTTTGATGGCATGAGTCTCTAAACTCCATTGTTGGGGGTGAGGAGCTCTGCAGCGTCTCAATGATTTAATACAATTCCTTTGTGTTCCATTCAAACATGCTTGTTCTTATCTAAGATGTTTATTCGCGCTTAATTATGAAGAAGGTGATGATCCGTGACACTCATCACCTTCCTCAATCCATGAACGTGTGCCTGACAACCACCTCCGTTCTACATCAGAATGAATGAATATCTCTTAGATTCCTTAATCAGAATCTTCGTGGTATAAGCCGGATTGATGGCAGCATTCATGAGGATCCGGAAAGTCTAAACCTTGTCTGTGGTATTCCGAGTAGGATTCTGGGATTGAATGACTGTGACGAGCTTCAAACTCCTGAAGGCTGGGCGTTAGTGACAGACGCAAAAGAATCAATGGATTCTATTCCAACCTGATTGAGAACCGACAGATGATTAGCCGTGCTGTGACAGAGCATAGGAACGTTTTCACTGAGAGGATGGGAAGTAGCCATTGACAACGGTGACACCCTACATAGAGCTTGCCATGGAGGGAGCCTTGCGTGTATTGAAGGATTTCAAGGAAGAGTTGAAGTCAAAGGACAAAGCATCTCCAAAACTCCAACATATTCCCCAGTACTGCACAAACAAGTAACTCTATTGTTCTCGTTTATCTTTCCAATCAAATCTAATAATTCCAACTTACAATTTTAAACACTTTGACATCCTAACTAAGATTAATAAAATAAATATTGATTGCTTCAAACCAATAATCTCCGTGGGATCGACCCTTACTCACGTAAGGTATTACTTGGACGACCCAGTGCACTTGCTGGTTAGTTGTGCGAATCACAAATTCGTGCACCAAGTTTTTGGCGCCGTTGCCGGGGATTATTGAGTTTGGACAATTGAAGGCTTATTTTATTTCTTAGATTAGGAATAATTTATTTTTATTATTTTTATTGTTATAGAGTCATTAAATTCTGATAGGATAGTTTCTTTTCAAAAAAATTTCTTTTCAAAAATATTATTTTTCTTAATTAATTGTTAATTTTTCGTGAGTTTAGTGTCTTATTCTAAGTTTGGTGTTAATTACATATTTTATATTTTCTCTAAAATTTTTGTGTTAGTGTTCTTTGTTCTTCATTGATCTTCAAGTTGTTCTTGGTTATTTTTCTTGTTTGATCTTGAGTTTTTCTTGTTTTGTGTCTTTTCTTGTTTTTCTTGTGCTTTTTCAAAACATTAACTTTCAAAAATTATACTTTTATCCACAAAAATAATACATCTTTAAAATACATTACATTTTTAACTCAGTTGGTTATAGCGTTGGCTTATGTTCTTGGCAATTGGGCACCAGTTCTTTTGAAAATCTTTTTCAAAAATAATTTTTCTTGATTTAATCTGTGCCAAACTTTAAGTTTGGTGTTTTCTTGTTAATTTTGATATAATTTTCGAAAACTTGTCTTGGTTTTCTAAAAATTTTAAGTTTGGTGTTCTTCTTTTTGTTCTTGGTGTTCTTGTGAATCTTTAAGGTGTTCTTGAGTTTTTCTTGTGTCTTGATCTTAAAATTTTTAAGTTTGGTGTTCCTTGGTGTTTTCCCTCCAAAAATTTTCGAAAATAAGGAGCATTGGATCTAAAAGTTTTAAGTCTTGTGTCTTTTGCGTGTTTTTCTCTTTCATCATAAAATTCAAAATTCAAAAAAAAATTTATTTTCTAACTAATTTTGAACTACATTTTTCGAAAATTTTATATAAAAATTCAATTTTCAATTTCAAAATATTTCCGTTTTCTTTTATTTATTTCGTTTTTATTTTATTTTATAAAAAATTATTTTTATAAAATAAATAATATCAACATATATACCATTTCTTTTATTCCAACATGGAATTAAATGGGAATGAACAGTCCAAGAGGACTCTGGGGTCATATGCTAACCCCACTACTGCTTCATATGGGAGTAGTATCTGTATACCCTCCATTGGAGTTAGTAGCTTTGAGTTGAATCCTCAGCTCATTATCATGGTGCAGCAAAACTGTCAGTATTCTGGCCTTCCACATGAAGAACCTACAGAATTTCTGGCACAATTTTTGCAAATTGCTGACACAGTACATGATAAGAAAGTGGATCAGGACGTCTACAGATTATTACTGTTTCCATTTGCTGTAAAAGATCAAGCTAAGAGGTGGTTAAATAACCAGCCTAAGAACAGCATAAAAACATGGAAGCAGCTGTCAGAAAAATTCCTGAATCACTATTTCCCTCCAAAACGGATGACACAGCTAAGGCTAAGCATCCAAGGCTTCAAACAAGGAGATAATGAATCTCTTTATGATGCCTGGGAGAGATACAGAGAGATGCTAAGAAAATGCCCCTCTGAAATGTTTTCAGAATGGGTGCAATTAGACATCTTCTACTATGGGCTTACAGAAAAAGCTCAGATTTCTCTAGACCACTCAACTGGTAGATCTATACATATGAGAAAAACAATTGAAGAGGCTCAAGAGCTTATTGATACAGTTGCTAGAAATCAATATCTGTACCTAAGCAGTGAATCTTCCATGAAAGAAGAAGTTAAAACAGTAACTGCAGAACTCAGTCCAGTGGATCAGGCTAATGAATTCAATCAGCAATTAGACTTTCTAACTCAGCAGCTAGCCGAATTCAAGGAAATATTACAGGAAACAAGAATGGCGAACAGGAACATGGAAGCACAATTAAAGCAGACAGAAAAGCAACTGTCAAAACAAATAACAGAAGAATGCCAAGCAGTTCAATTAAGAAGTGGGAAAACATTAAATACCTCACTTCAAAGCAGCAGGAAACCAAGAAATGAGCAGATGGATACTCAAAATCCCTCTGAGGACAATCAGAGCCCAGAGAGGAATAAAGCTGGCGCTGAACGCCCAGACCATGCTCATTCCTGGCGTTCAACGCCAGAAACAAGCATGAATCCGGCGTTGAACGCCCAAAGGGAGCATGGTTCTGGCGTTCAAACGCCAGTAACAAACAAGGAAGTGGCGTCTAACGCCACTCCAGCTTCCACTGGCATTCAAATGCCAGTAGGGAATCAGTCACATACAAGTGCTGATAACAACCCTTCTAAGAAGGCTTCCCAACCCACTTCTGTAGGGAATAAACCTGCAGCAACTAAGGTTGAGGAATACAAAGCCAAAATGCCTTATCCTCAAAAACTCCGCCAAGCGGAACAGGATAAGCAATTTGCCCGCTTTGCAGACTATCTCAGGACTCTTGAAATAAAGATTCCGTTTGCAGAAGCACTTGAGCAAATACCCTCTTATGCTAAGTTCATGAAAGAGATCTTAAGTCATAAGAAGGATTGGAGGGAAACTGAAAAGGTTTACCTCACTAAAGAATGCAGTGCAGTCATTCTGAAAAGCTTACCTGAAAAGCTTAAAGATCCTGGGAGCTTTATGATACCATGCACATTAGAGGGCACTTGCACCAAGCAAGCTTTATGTGATCTTGGGGCAAGTATCAACCTAATACCTGCATCTACTATCAGAAAGCTTGGTTTAACTGAAGAAATTAAACCAACCAGGATATGTCTTCAACTTGCTGATGGCTCTATTAAATACCCATCAGGCGTGATTGAAGACATGATTGTCAATGTTGGGCCATTCGCCTTTCCTGCTGACTTTGTGGTGCTGGAAATGGAGGAGCACAAGAGTGCAACTCTCATTCTAGGAAGACCTTTCCTAGCAACTGGCTGAACCCTCATTGATGTCCAAAAAGGGGAAGTAACCTTAAGAGTCAATGAGGAGGAGTTCAAGTTGAATGTTGTCAAAGCCATGCAACATCCAGACACCCCAAATGACTGCATGAGTGTTGATATTATTGACTCTCTGGTAAGAGAGGTCAATATGGCTGAGAGTCCCGAATCAGAGCTAGAGGACATCTTTAAAGACGTCCAGCCTGATCTGGAGGAGTCAGAGAAAATAGTAGAACCTCTGAAAATCCCTCAGGAAGAGGAGAAACCTCCTAAACCCGAGCTCAAACCATTACCACCTTCCCTAAAATATGCATTCTTGGGAGAAGGTGATATCTTTCCTGTAATCATAAGCTCTACCTTAGAGCCACAGGAAGAGGAAGCACTGATTCAAGTGCTAAGGACACACAAGACAGCTCTTGGGTGGTCCATCAGTGATCTTAAGGGCATTAGCCCAGCTAGATGCATGCACAAGATCCTACTGGAAGGTGACGCCAAGCCAGTGGTTCAACCACAAAGGCGGCTGAACCCAGCCATGAAGGAAGTAGTGCAGAAAGAGGTCACTAAATTACTAGAGGCTGGGATTATTTATCCTATTTCTGACAGCCCCTGGGTAAGCCCTGTCCAAGTCGTCCCTAAGAAAGGTGGCATGACAGTGGTTCATAATGAAAAAATGAACTGGTTCCTACAAGAACAGTTACAGGGTGGCGTATGTGTATTGATTATAGAAGGCTCAATACAGCTACCAGAAAGGATCATTTTCCTTTACCATTCATAGACCAGATGCTAGAAAGACTAGCAGGTCATGAATACTACTGCTTCCTGGATGGATATTCAGGTTATAATCAAATTGCAGTAGATCCCCAGGATCAGGAGAAAATGGCATTCACATGCCCATCTGGAGTATTTGCATACAGAAGGATGCCATTTGGCCTGTGCAATGCACCTGCAACCTTTCAGAGGTGCATGCTCTCAATTTTCTCTGATATGGTGGAAAAATTTCTGGAAGTCTTTATGGATGACTTTTCAGTGTTTGGAGACTCATTCAGCTCCTGCCTTAACCATTTAGCACTTGTTCTAAAGAGATGCCAAGAGACCAACCTGGTTTTAAACTGGGAGAAGTGTCATTTTATGGTAACTGAAGGAATAGTCCTTGGGCACAAAATCTCGAACAAGGGAATAGAGGTGGATCAAGCTAAAGTGGAGGTAATTGAAAAATTACCACCACCCACCAATGTTAAGGCAATCAGAAGCTTTCTGGGGCATGCAGGATTCTACAGGAGGTTTATAAAGGATTTTTCAAAAATTGCCAAACCTCTGAGCAACCTGCTAGCTGCTGACACACCATTTATCTTTGATAAAGAGTGTCTGCAAGCATTTGAGACTCTGAAAGCTAAATTGGTTACAGCACCAATCATCTCTGCACCAGACTGGACATTACCATTTGAATTAATGTGTGATGCCAGTGACCATGCCATTGGTGCAGTGTTGGGACAAAGGCATGACAAGCTTCTGCACGTCATTTACTATGCCAGCCGTGTTTTAAATGACGCACAGAAGAATTACACAACCACAGAAAAAGAACTACTTGCAGTAGTTTACGCCATTGATAAATTCAGATCCTATTTAGTAGGATCAAAAGTGATTGTGTATACGGACCATGCTGCTCTTAAATATCTACTCACAAAGCAGGATTCAAAACCCAGACTTATCAGATGGGTGCTGCTTCTGCAGGAGTTTGATATAGAAATAAGAGACAGAAAAGGAACAGAGAATCAAGTAGCAGATCACCTGTCCCGAATAGAACCAGTGGAAGGGGCGTCCCTCCCTCTCACTGAGATCTCTGAAACCTTTCCGGATGAGCAACTCTTTGCCATCCAAGAAGTGCCATGGTTTGCAGACATTGCAAACTACAAGGCAGTGAGATTTATACCCAAAGAGTACAGTAGACAGTAAATAAAGAAGCTGATCACAGATGCAAAGTATTATCTTTGGGATGAGCCATATCTCTTTAAGAGATGTGCAGACGGAGTAATCCGTAGATGTGTGCCTAAAGAAGAAGCACAGAAGATCCTATGGCACTGCCATGGATCACAGTATGGAGGACATTTTGGAAGTGAGCGAACAGCCACAAGAGTCCTCCAAAGCGGCTTCTACTGGCCTACTCTCTATAAAGACTCCCGAGTGTATGTACTTAATTGTGACAGTTGCCAAAGATCTGGCAATCTACCTCACAGTTACGCCATGCCTCAGCAAGGGATCTTGGAGATTGAGTTGTTTGATGTATGGGGCATTGACTTCATGGGACCCTTCCCACCATCATACTCAAACACTTATATTCTGGTGGCAGTGGATTATGTATCCAAATGGGTGGAGGCTATTGCAACACCCACCAATGACACTAAAACAGTGTTAAAATTCCTCCAGAAACACATCTTCAGCAGATTTGGTATCCCTAGAGTGCTAATTAGTGATGGGGGCACTCATTTCTGCAATAAACAGCTTTATGCTGCTCTGGTTCGTTATGGAGTTAGCCACAGGGTAGCTACTCCATATCATCCACAAACTAATGGGCAAGCTGAAGTCTCAAATAGAGAGCTCAAAAGAATCCTGGAACGGACTGTAATTAACCGTAGAAGGGATTGGGCAAGAAGCTTGGATGATGCTCTGTGGGCATACAGAACAGCATTCAAGACCCCCATAGGGACCTCTCCGTACCAGCTTGTGTATGGAAAGGCATGTCACTTGCCAGTGGAACTGGAACACAAGGCCTATTGGGCAACCAGATTCCTGAACCTTGATGCCAAGCTAGCTGGAGAAAAACGATTGCTCCAGTTAAATGAGCTAGAGGAATTTAGACTCAATGCTTTCGAAAATGCAAAGATTTACAAAGAGAAAGCGAAAAAATGGCATGATAAGAAATTGTCATCCAGAGTCTTTGAGCCGGGGCAGAAAGTTCTGCTATTTAACTCTAGGCTCAAATTATTCTCTGGGAAATTAAAATCCCGGTGGAGAGGTCCATATGTCATTACAAACGTATCACCATATGGATACATAGAGCTTCAGGATAATGACTCTAACAAAAAGTTCATTGTTAATGGACAAAGAGTCAAACATTATCTTGAAGGCAATTTTGAGCAAGACTGCTCAAAGCTGAGACTCGATTAAAAACTCAGTAATAGTCCAGCTAATGACATTAAAGAAGCGCTTGCTGGGAGGCAACCCAGCCATTTACAAAGTATATTTACTAATTATATAAATTTTCTTTTTTTACAGGTATAGGTCCAAATCTCTTCAAGGTAAAATAGCAATTGGTTGGATTCACAGAGTTATAAAGAAAATTGGAAGCTTACTGGCGTGAAAAAGCCAGTAAGAAATATTTTGGGCGTTGAACGCCCAAAAGAAGCACCCACTGGGCGTTCAACGCCAGTAAGGGTAGCCTTCTGGGCGTTAAACGCCAGAAAGGAGCATCTTCTGGGCGTTAAACGCCAGAAAGAAGCACCTTCTGGGCGTTTAACGCCAGTTTGGTAGCATCCTGGGCGTTTAGAAAAACGCCCAGTAACAAAGGACTTCCTGGCGTTCAACGCCAGAAAGATGCATCAACTGGGCGTTGAACGCCCAGGAGAAGCAACATGTGGGCGTTAAACGCCCAAACCATGCAGCAGTTGGGCGTTTAACGCCAGGATGGTGGGGAGGAGGTAATTTTCGTTTCTCTTTACAAATTTTCTAATTTTTTTATGTTCCAATTCATGATTTCTTGCATAAACATATTTTAAATTATCACCCTCAATTCAAATTAGTGTTTTAAAAATCCTAATTTCTAAAATCCCTTTTATCAAATTTAATCCAAAATCAAACTAAATTATTTTCAATCCAATCAAACTCTTTAAATTTTGTTTTCAAAACTCAATCATCCCTTTAAAAATATCTTTTTCAAAATAAAAAATTCAAATCTATTCTTTTTACATATGATTCATATCTTTTTCTTTTAAAATTATATCTTTTTCTGATCCTATCTTTTAAAAATTATATCTTCTATCTTAAAACCTTCCTATTGTTCGAAAATTTCCCACCCCCCTCCCCATATATTGTGTTTGGCGTCCCAATCTTCATCACCTTGCCACACTTGCTCTCTTCCTCTCCCTCTTCTTTCTTCTCTTTTGCTTGAGGACAAGCAAAGCTCTAAGTTTGGTGTGGTTATCCGTGATCACAAAAACATACTCATTAAATTCATGGCCCATAGAGGAAAGTAACCCACCCAAAGGGGCAAGAAAGAGAATGCTCCAAAGCCCCTTTGGAATCAAGGGAAGTTCTTAACTAAAGAACATTCAGATCATTATTACAAAATAATGAGTCACAGATCAGTGATCCCGGAAGTCAAATTTGATCTGAAAGAAGATGAATATCAAGAGATTCAAGAGCAAATTCGAATCAGGAATTGGGAAATTCTGACCAATCCTGAAACGAAAGTGGGAAGAAACATGGTTCAGGAGTTCTATGCCAATCTATGGCAGACAGACAGGCAAAGACTAATTGGAGCTGCTCTCTTTGACCATCAGACCTTAGTCAGAGGAAAGATCATTTATACCAATTCTGACAAGATCAGGGAGGTATTCAAGCTTCCTCAACTGAAGGATGACCCAGACTCCTTTAACAGGAGAATGATGAGGGTCAATAAAGGGCTGGACAAAGTTCTGGAGGATATATGCATCCCTGGAGCCAAGTGGACCACCAGCACGACTGGGGTCCCAGTTCAACTCAAAAGGGAAGATCTAAAACCAGTAGCCAGAGGTTGGCTGAATTTCATTGGGCGTTCCATATTGCCCACCAGCAACCGTTCTGAAGTAACCATCAAAAGAGCTGTCATGATTCACTGCATCATGTTAGGAAAAGAGGTAGAAGTCCATCAGCTGATCTCATGTGAGCTATATAAAATAGCAAACAGAAATTCTAAGGACGCCAGATTGGCCTACCCGAGCTTAATTTCTATGCTCTGCAAAGATGCTGGAGTAAAGATGGGAGTAACTGAATATATCCTAATTGAAAAGCCCATTACTGGAATATCAATGGTCAGACAACAGCAACAAGATGATTCAACCAAGAAAAGAGCACAAGAAGCTCTCCCAGAACTGCCTCAATTCGAATATTGGGAACATCTTGAAGCTTCTATTTCCAGATTGCAAGAAGCTATGGATCAAATAAAGGAAGAACAGAATAATCAAAGTAGCATGCTTTGCAAACTGCTTAAGGAACAGGAAGAGCAAGGGCGTGATCTAAGGGAGCTGAAGCGCCAAAAATTAATCCTTGAACAACACCCCAAGGATTAGAAGAGCATGCCCTCCTCAAAACAAAAGGTTGTTGAGTTCCAATTTTTCTACTTTAACTTAGTGATAGTAGTATTATAGAAATTTACCTTAGGAGATATTTAGTAGTAATTAGTATGTCTATTTTGATTTTATTTCCAATTAAGCTGTAATTTATTTTTCTCATCATCATCAGGCATAAATAAAGTAGTAGAATTTTTTTTCTAGAATAAAGAAGTAATTTATATTTTTGAGTTCTTAGTAATAAAGACTATAATTAATTATATGTGGTGGCAATACTTTTTGTTCTCTGAATGAATGCTTGAACAGTGCATAAATTGTACCTTGAATTTGATGAATATTGGCTCCTGAAAGGATGAGGAACATGAAAATTATTATTGATGATCTGAAAAATCATGAAATTGATTCTTGAAGCAAGAAAAAGCAGTCAAAAAAAAAAAAAACAAGCCATGAGCCCTAGGTAAGAGTAAAAAGGATCCAAGGCTTTGAGCACCACTGGATAGGAGGGCCCAAGGAAATAAAATCCAGGCCTAAGCGGCTGAACCAAGCTGTCCCTAACCATGTGCTTGTGGCATGCAGGTCCAAGTTACAAACTTGAGACTGAGTGGTTAAAGTCGTGATCCAAGGCAAACAGAGTGTGCTTAAGAGCTCTGGACACCTCTGACTGGGGACTTTAGCAAAGCTAAGTCACAATCTGAAAAGGTTCACCTAGTCATGTGTCTGTGGCATTTATGTATCTGGTGGTAATACTGGAAAACAAAGTGCTTAGGGCCACGGCCAAGACTCATAAAATAACTGTGTTCAAAAATCAACATACTACACTAGGAGAGTCAATAATACTATCTGAATTCTGAGTTCCTAAGGATGCCAATCATTCTGAAATTCAAAAGGTACAGGGAGATGCCAAAACTGTTCAGAAACAAAAAGCTACAAGCCCCGCTCATCTAATAAGAATCTGAGCTTCATTTAAAACTCTGAAATATTATTACTTCTTAATTTCTGTTAGAACCCATTTTATTTATCTAGTTGCTTGAGGACAAGCAACAGTTTAAGTTTGGTGTTGTGATGAGCGGATATTTTATACGCTTTTTGGGGGTAATTTCATGTAGATTTTAGCATATTTTAATTAGTTTTTAGTTAAATATTATTAGTTTTTAGGCAAAAATCATATTTCTGGACTTTACTATGAGTGTGTGTATTTTTCTGTGATTTCAGGTATTTTCTGGCTGAAATTGAGGAAGCTGAGCAAAAATCTGACTTAGGCTGAAAAAGGACTGCTGATGCTGTTGGATCCTGACCTCCCTGCACTCGAAATGGATTTTCTGGAGCTACAGGAGTCCAATTGGCGCGCTCTCAATGGCGTTGGAAAGTAGACATCCAGGGCTTTCCAGCAATATATAATAGTCCATACTTTGCGCGAAGATAGACGACGTAACTTGGCATTGAACGCCAAGTTCATGCTGCTGTCTGGAGTTAAACGCCAGAAAAACGTCATGATCCGGAGTTGAACGCCCAAAACACGTCATAACCTGGAGTTTAACACCAAGAAAGGCCTCTACTCGTGGATAGCTTTAATCTCAGCCCCAGCACACACCAAGTGGGCCCCAGAAGTGGATTTCTGCACCAATTATCTTTGTTTACTCATTTTCTGTAAACCTAGGCTACTAGTTTACTATTTAAACAACTTTTACAGACACTTCTTGTACCTCATGACATTTTTAGATCTGAATTACATACTTTTGACGGCATGAGTCTCTAAACTCCATTGTTGGGGGTGAGGAGCTCTGCAGCGTCTCGATGATTTAATACAATTCCTTTGTGTTCCATTCAAACATGCTTGTTCTTATCTAAGATGTTTATTCGCGCTTAATTATGAAGAAGGTGATGATCCGTGACACTCATCACCTTCCTCAATCCATGAACGTGTGCCTGACAACCACCTCCGTTCTACATCAGAATGAATGAATATCTCTTAGATTCCTTAATCAGAATCTTCGTGGTATAAGCCGGATTGATGGCAGCATTCATGAGGATCCGGAAAGTCTAAACCTTGTCTGTGGTATTCCGAGTAGGATTCTGGGATTGAATGACTGTGACGAGCTTCAAACTCCTGAAGGCTGGGCGTTAGTGACAGACGCAAAAGAATCAATGGATTCTATTCCAACCTGATTGAGAACCGACAGATGATTAGCCGTGCTGTGACAGAGCATAAGAACGTTTTCACTGAGAGGATGGGAAGTAGCCATTGACAACGGTGACACCCTACATAGAGCTTGCCATGGAGGGAGCCTTGCGTGTATTGAAGGATTTCAAGGAAGAGTTGAAGTCAAAGGACAAAGCATCTCCAAAACTCCAACATATTCCCCAGTACTGCACAAACAAGTAACTCTATTGTTCTCGTTTATCTTTCCAATCAAATCTAATAATTCCAACTTACAATTTTAAACACTTTGACATCCTAACTAAGATTAATAAAATAAATATTGATTGCTTCAAACCAATAATCTCCGTGGGATCGACCCTTACTCACGTAAGGTATTACTTGGACGACCCAGTGCACTTGCTGGTTAGTTGTGCGAATCACAAATTCGTGCACCATTGAGCTTCAGGATACTGATTCTGACAAGAAGTTCATTGTTAATGGACAGAGGATCAAACATTATCTTGAAAGCAATTTTGAGCAAGAATGCTCAAAACTGAGACTTGAGTGATTTTTAGTAAAGGTCCAGCTAAAGTATAAAGAAGCGCTTGCTGGGAGGCAACCCAGTGATTAGAAGGGTATCTGTTCTGTTTAATCAAGATTTGATACATATTCTTAAAGGGCAATTATCAAAATTGAAGGAATTCACAGAGTTACAGAAGGATTCAGTGCGAAAAGCAAAGAAAAAGAGCTTACTGGCGAAAAAACGCCAGTAAGGGGTACTTTGGGCGTTAAACGCCAGAATGGGCACCATTCTGGGCATTTAACGCCAGTAAATGTGCCATTTTGGGCGTTAAACGCCAGAATGGGCACCATTCTGGGCGTTTAACGCCAGGTGTGCAGCATCCTGGGCGTTTAGCAAAACGCCCAGTGATAAAGGGATTTCTGGCGTTTAACGCCAGCCAGGATACCTGGCTGGGCGTTAAATGCCCAAATAGGCCAACAAATGGGCGTTAAACGCCAGAATGGATACCATTCTGGGCGTTTAACGCCAGAAAGGCAGGGGGAGGAGATTTCGTTCCCACTTCAAATTTTTTCAAACTTTCTTGTTTTGATCCATATTTTTCTGCATAAACACATTACAAACTTTCATCATTCACCTTCCAATTTCAAAAAAATTACAATCTTCTTCAAATCTATTTCAAATCCTTTCCTAGACTATTTCAAAAACTCAATCATCTCCTCAAATTTTTTTCATATCTTCTCAAATCTCCTTCCAATTTTCGAAAATCTCTCCTCCTCTCCTATTTAAACACGTTCGGCCACCCTCCTTCCCCACACCATTCGAATTTGCTCTCCTCCTCTCTCCCCTCTTTGCCTTCTTTTGCTTGAGGACAAGCAAACCTCTAAGTTTGGTGTGCTTTCCGTGATCACTAGGCCAAGATTTATCAAGATCATGGCTCCTAGAGGAAAACAAACCAATTCAAGAGGCAAGAAAGAGAATAATCCAAAGGATGTTTGGAGTCAAGAGAAGTTCTTAACCAAAGAACATGCAGACCATTACCACAAAATAATGGGTCTGAGGTCAGTGATCCCGGAAGTCAAATTCAATCTGAAAGAAGATGAATATCCGGAGATCCAAGAGCAAATTCGAAACAGAGGATGGGAAGTTCTAACCAACCCTGAGACAAAGGTTGGAAGGAACATGGTTCAGGAATTCTACTCAAATCTGTGGCTGACAGATAAGCAGAGAATGACTGGAACTACTTTTCATACCTACAGAACCATGGTCAGAGGGAGAATTATTTACTTCCATCTGGACAAAATAAGAGAGGTCTTCAAATTGCCTCAACTGCAAGATGATCCTGAATACTTTAATAGGAGGATGGTGAGAGCAGATAAAGGGTTGGATCAAGTTCTAGAGGACATATGCCTCCTTGGAACTAAATGGATAACCAATTCAAAAGGTGTCCCAAACCAACTCAAGAGGGGAGACCTCAAACCAATTGCAAGAGGTTGGCTAGACTTTATTGGGCATTCCATATTACCCACTAGCAACCGTTCTAAGGTCACTATCAAGAGAGCAGTGATGATTCATTGTATTATGCTTGGAAAAGAAGTGGAGGTTCATCATCTGATTGCTTGTGAGATCTACACAATTGCAAATAAGAATTCCACTGAAGCCAAACTGGCTTACCCAAGCTTGATCTCCTTGCTCTGTAAAGAGGCTGGGGTGAAGATGGGAGTAGATGAATTCATACCCATTGAACATCCAATCACCAAGAAGTCAATGGAAGGACAAATGCAAGACAACTCTATCAAAAAGAGGGCGCAGGAGTTCCTCCCTGAATTTCCTGAAATTGACTACTGGGCCAGCCTAGAAGCATCTATCACCAAGTTGCAAGAAACTATGGAGCAACTTAAGGAAGAACAGCAGAATCAGAACTGCATGCTCTGCAAATTGCTGAAGGAACAAGAGAAGCAGGGGCGTGAACTTCAAGAGATGAAACGCCAAAAGCTCTCCCCTCAAGTGGAGGGAGCATCCACTTCTCAAAATCAAGGTTGTTGAGTCCTAACTCTGTGATAACCTCTATCATTAGGAGCCTATTTAAATTTTTCTATTACTATTAGTCTTATCTTATATCTATTTTTGAGTCTTGTTCTTAATTCATGATTAATAAAATTTAAAGTTCAGGTCTTAAAGCTATGAATGTCCTATGAATCCATCACCTCTCTTAAATGAAAAATGCTTTAATCACAAAAGAACAAGAAGTACAGGATTTCGAATTCATCTTTGAAACTAGTTGAATTAGTTTGATGTGGTGACAATACTTTTTGCTTTCTGAATGAATGCTTGAACAGTGCATATGTTTTTTGAATTTGCTATTTTAAGAATGTTAAAATTGTTGGCTCTTGAAAGAATGATGGAAAAGGAGAACTGTTATTGAGGATCTGAAAAAATCATCAAATTGATTCTTGAAGCAAGAAAAAGCAGTGATACAAAAAAAAAACGAAAAAAAATAGAAGAGAAAGAAAAGAAAGAGAAAAAGAAAAAGAAAGAAATAAAGTTGTGATCCAAGGCAAAAAGAGTGTGCTTAAGAACCCTGGACACCTCTAATTGGGGACTCTAGCAAAGCTGAGTCACAATCTGAAAAGGTTCACCCAATTATGTGTCTGTGGCATGTATATATCCGGTGGTAATACTGGAAGACAGAGTGCTTTGGGCCACAGCCAAGACTCATAAAGTAGCTATGTTCAAGAATCATCATTCTTAACTAGGAGAATCAATAACACTATCTGAGTTCTGAGTTCCTATGGATGCCAATCATTCTAAACTTCAAAGGATAAAGTGAGATGCCGAAACTGTTCAGAAGCAAAAAGCTACTAGTCCCGCTCATCTAATTGGAGCTAAGTTTCTTTGATATTTTGGAGTCTATAGTATATTCTCTTCTTTTTTTCCTATTTTGATTTTCAGTTGCTTGGGGGCAAGCAACAATTTAAGTTTGGTGTTGTGATGAGCGGATAATTTATACGCTTTTTGGCATTATTCTCAGTATATTTTTAGTATATTTTAGTTAGTTTTTATTACATTTTCATTAGTTTTTAATTAAAATTCAATTTTCCGGGCTTTACTATGAGTTTGTGTGTTTTTCTGTGATTTCAGGTATTTTCTGGCTGAAATTGAGAGATCTGAGCAAAAATCTGATTCAGAGGCTAAAAGGACTGCATATGCTGTTGGATTCTGACCTCCCTGTACTCGAAGTGGATTTTCTGGAGCTACAGAAGCCCAATTGGCGCGCTCTCAATGGCGTTGGAAAGTAGACATCCTGGGCTTTCCAACAATGTATAATAGTCCATACTTTGTCCGAGATTTGATGGCCCAAACCGGCGTTGCAAATCAGCTTCAGAATTCCCAGCGTTTAACGCTGGAACTGGCATAAAAATTGGAGTTAAACGCCCAAACTGGCACAAAAGCTGGCGTTTAACTCCAAGAAGAGTCTCTACATGAAAATGCTTCAATGCTCAGCCCAAGCACACACCAAATGGGCCCGGAAGTGGATTTTTCTGTCATTTACTCATTTCTGTAAACCCTAGGTTACTAGTTCACTATTAATAGGATCTTTTGACATTGTATCTAGACCTCATGACACTTTACACGTTTCTCATTGTATCTTCTACGGCATGAGTCTCTAAACCCCATGGTTGGGGGTGAGGAGCTCTGCTGTGTCTTGATGGATTAATGCAATTACTACTGTTTTTCATTCAATCATGCTTGTTTCCATTCCAAGATATCACTTGTTCCTAAACCTGATGAATGTGATGATCCGTGACACTCATCATCATTCTCAACTATGAACGTGTGCCTGACAACCACCTCCGTTCTACCTTAGATTGAGTAGATATCTCTTGGATTCCTTAATCAGAATCTTCGTGGTATAAGCTAGAATTCATTGCGGCATTCAAGAGAATCCGGAAGGTCTAAACCTTGTCTGTGGTATTCTGAGTAGGATTCAAGGATTGAATGACTGTGACGAGCTTCAAACTCCTGAGGGCTGGGCGTTAGTGACAGACGCAAAAGAATCACTAGATTCTATTCCAACCCGATTGAGAACTGACAGATGATTAGCCGTGCTGTGACAGAGTGCGTTGAACATTTTCACTGAGAGGATGGGAGGTAGCCATTGACAACGGTGAAACCCTACATACAGCTTGCCATGGAAGGAGCCTTGCGTGCTTGAAGAAGAAGACAGTAGGAAAGCAGAGGTTCAGAAGATAGAGCATCTCCAAAACCTCAACCTGTTCCCCATTACTGCAAAACAAGTACTTATTTCATGTTCTTTTGCTTTTTACAATCAAACCTGATAATTATTGATATCCAGACTAAGAGTTACAAGATAACCATAGCTTGCTGCAAGCCAACAATCTCCGTGGGATCGACCCTTACTCACGTAAGGTATTACTTGGACGACCCAGTGCACTTGCTGGTTAGTTGTGTGGAATTACAAAAGTGTGATTGCAATTTCGTGCACCATTATGCAACCTACGTCCAATTCCACAGGATTAACACAATCCTCTCACACTCAAGTTCTAACCTAACTTGACTTTGGCAATGCTAATACTCAACTCTCTACTCTTAATGGTAACCCAACTAAGAAAGGGATACCTCACAGGTACAAGATTCAAGACACATACTTACCTAAAGAAATCTGAAATAACTCTAGGCTTTTTTCTCAAGTGTTTCACTCAGCCTCTTTCCACTCATAGGCTTTTACTTGAGCTCTTTCAATATGCCTTTTCACTCAAAAAATTACAGAAAGATAAATATTGAAAAGTAAAATACAATCTGTAAAAGATGAAAGAGATTGACTCTTCAACAGCCTCTTTGCTATGTGAAAAACCAGATTTCATGTCTCTGATTCAGTTCCTCATTTTTGGCGAAATGCTTCTTTGAAAGAAAATACTGTCCATGTATATTGAACTTCCTTAGGGAGCATTCCTCAGAACAAAAACACAATACTCTAGTTATCTCTTCTTACCTTCTAAATGAATAGCAAACTTCTTTTATCTTCTTGCATGTTGCTTGGTTACTCTCTCTTAGGTCAACCTTAGATCAGTGTGCTTCACCAACCCACCATCTCACTTTTTCCCATTAATCATTGGAATGGAAACTTTTGCTCTGACCTTCTCTTGTTTGACCGAAAGCCATAAGAAAGCAAACAGAAAAGGTTTTTCAATGGTAAACCCAGATCTTAGCCATTGAGACACTACTTGGTCTCTAAAACACAGTTGTGACTGTAAATACACAACAGAGTAGAACAGAGATCAACTTTTCCATAAATTCCATTTTTGAACTTGCAAAGTGTTGGGAAGAAGAGAGGAAAGCAGTATGCATGCAATAGAAAATGGTTTACCTTTAACCTTTGCCTAAGCTTGATTTGGTTTGAATTTGCTGATTTGACCTCAACCTTTCTTGCCTAATGGTGCACGAAATTGTGATCATCAACAATGGCACTAATAAACTTGGTAGCGCTCTTAAACGTGAATCACACTTTGTCACAACTTCACACAACTAACTAGCAAGTGCACTGGTTCGTCAAAGTAATACCTTATGTGAGTAAGGGTCGATCCCACGGAGATTGTTAGTATGAAGCAATCTATGGTCATCTTGTAAATCTCAGTTAGGCGGATTCAAATGGTTATAATAGTTTTTCGAAATTTATAATAAAATAAAGCATAAAATAAAGATAGAGTTACTCATGTAATTCAATGGTGGGAATTTCAGATAAGTGTATGGAGATGCTGTGTTCCTTCTGAATCTCTGCTTTTGTACTGCTTTCATCTAATCCTTCTTACTCCTTTCCATGGCAAGCTGTATGTAGGGCATCACCGTTGTCAATGGCTACTTCCCATCCTCTCAGTGAAAAAGGTCCAAATGTTCTTGTCACAGTACGGCTAATCATCTGTCGGTTCTCGATCATGCCGAATAGAATCCATTGATTCTTTTGCGTTTGTCATCATGCCCAACAATCGCGAGTTTGAAGCTCGTCACAGTCATTCAATCACTAAATCCTACTCGGAATACCACAGACAAGGTTCAGACTTTCCGGATTCTCATGAATGCCGCCATCAATTATAGCTTATACCACGAAGATTCTGATTAAGGAATCCAAGAGATATGCGCTCAGTATAAGGTAGAACGGAAGTGATTGTCAATCACGCGTTCATAAGGATGGATGATGATGAGTGTCACGGATCATCACATCCATCAGGTTGAAGTGCAACGGATATCTTGGAACAAGAATAAGCTAAACTGAATAGAAAACAGTAGTAATTGCATTAAAACTCGAGGTACAGCAGAGCTCCGCACCCTTAATCTATGGGGTGTAGAAACTCCACCGTTGAAAATACATAAGTGATGAAGGTCTGGGCATGGCCGAATGGCCAGCCCCCATGAATGATCAAAAGACAAAATGGTCAAGAGACTATATTGTCAAAAGACACCTAGTACAATAGTAAAAAGTTCTATTTATACTAAACTAGTTACTAGGGTTTACAGAATTAAGTAATTGATGCAGAAATCCACTTCCGGGGCCCACTTGGTGTGTGCTTGTGCTGAGCTTGAGATTTACACGTGTAGAAACTTCTCTTGGAGTTAAACGCCAAGTTGTAACGTGTTTTTGGTGTTTAACTCTGGTTCGTGACGTGTTTCTGGCGTTTGACTCCAGAATGCAGCATGGAACTAGCGTTGAGCGCCAGTTTACGTCATCTAATCTTGAATAAAGTATGGACTATTATATATTGCTGGAAATCTCTGGATGTCTACTTTCCAATGCCGTTGAGAGTGCACCATTTGGAGTTTCATATCTCCAGAAAATCTATTTCGAGTGCAGGGAGGTCAGAATCCAACAGCATCAGCAGTCCTTTGTCAGCCTTCTTATCAGAGTTTTGCCCAAGTCCCTCAACTTCAGCCAGAAAATACATGAAATCACAGAAAAACACACAAACTCATAGTAAAGTCCAGAAATGTGAATTTAGCATATAAACTAATGAAAACATCCCTAAAAGTAGCTAGATCCTACTAAAAACTATCTAAAAACAATGCCAAAAAGCGTATAAATTATCCGCTCATCACAACACCAAACTTAAATTGTTGCTTGTCCCCAAGCAACTGAAAATCAATTAGGATAAAAAGAAGAGAATATACTATAAATCTCAAAATATCAATGAATATTAGTTTTAACTAGATGAGCGGGACTTGTAGCTTTTTGCTTCTGAACAGTTTAGTCATCTCACTTTATCCTTTGAAGTTTAGAATGATTGGCATCTATAGAAACTCAGAATTTTAGATAGTGTTATTGATTCTCCTAGTTAAGTATTTTGATTCTTGAACACAGCTACTTTTATGAGTCTTGGCCGTGGCCCTAAGCACTTTGTTTTCCAGTATTACCACCGGATACATAAGTGCCACAGACACATGACTGGGTGAACCTTTTCAGATTGTGACTCAGCTTTGCTAAAGTCCCCAGTTAGAGGTGTCCAGAGATCTTAAGCACACTCTTTTGCTTTGGATCACGACTTTAACCACTCAGTCTCAAGCTTTTCACTTGGACCTGCATGCCACAAGCACATGGTTAGGGACAGCTTGATTTAGCCGCTTAGGCCTGGATTTTATTTCCTTGGGCCCTCCTATCCATTGATGCTCAAAGCCTTGGATCCTTTTTACCCTTGCCTTTTGGTTTTAAGGGCTATTGGCTTTTTCTGCTTGCTTTTTTTTCTTTCTTAAAATTTTTTTTGCCACTTTTTTTCTTTTTTTTTCGCAAGCTTTTGTTCTTCACTGCTTTTTCTTGCTTCAAGAATCAATTTTATGATTTTTCAGATCATCAATAACATTTTTCTTTTTCATCATTCTTTCAAGAGCCAACAATTTTAACATTCATAAACAACAAGATAAAAAATATGCACTGCTCAAGCATTCATTCTGAAAACAAAAAGTATTGTCACCACATCAATATAATTAAACTAATTTCAAGGATGAATTCGAAACTCATGTACTTCTTGTTCTTTTGTATTAGAAACATTTTTCATTTAAGAGAGGTGAAGGATTCATGGAATTATTCATAGCCTTAAGACATAGTTACTAATGATCATGAAGTAAAGACACAAAACATAGATAAACATGAAGCTTAAAAACCAAAAAATAGAGAAATAAGAACAAGGAATGAGTCCATCTTAGTGATGGTGGCGCCTTCTTCTTGAAGGACCAATGATGTCCTTGAGCTCTTCTATGCCTCTTCCTTGTCTTTGTTGCTCCTCCCTCATTGCTCTTTGATCTTCTCTAATCTCATAGAGAATGATGGAGTGCTCTTGATGTTCCACCCTTAGTTGGTCCATGTTATAACTCAAATCTTCTAGAGAAGTGTTGAGTTGTTCCCAATAGTTATTTGGAGGAAAATGCATCCCTTGAGGCATCTCAGGGATTTCTTGATGATGAGCCTCCTCATGTGTCTCTTGAGATCCATGAATGGGCTCTCTTGTTTGCTCCATCCTTTTCTTAGTGATGGGCTTATCCTCTTCAATAAGGATGTCTCCTTCTATGATGACTCCAGCTGAGTAGCATAGATGGCAAATAAGATGAGGAAAAGCTAGCCTTGCCATGGTGGAGGACTTTTCGGCTATTTTGTAGAATTCAAGAGAGATGACTTCATGAACTTCTACTTCCTCTCCAATCATGATACTATGGATCATGATGGCCCGATCCACGGTAACTTTGGATCGGTTGCTAGTGGGGATGATGGAGCGTTGGATGAACTCCAACCATCCTCTAGCCACAGGCTTGAGGTCCAGTCTTCTTAATTGAACCGGCTTGCCTTTTGAGTCTCTTTTCCATTGAGCTCATTCCACACATATATCCATAAAGACTTGGTCCAACCTTTGATCAAAGTTGACCCTTCTAGTGTAGGGGCGTGTATTTTCTTGCTTCATAGGCAAGTTGAACGCCAACCTTACATTTTCCGGACTGAAATCTAAGTATTTCCCCCGAACCATTGTAAGATAATTCTTTGGATTCGGGTTCACACTTTGATCATGGTTCCTAGTGATCCATGCATTGGCATAGAACTCTTGAACCACTAAGATTCTGACTTGTTAAATGGGGTTGTCCAGAACTTCCCAACTTTTTCTTTGGATCTCATGTCGGATCTCCGGCTACTCATTTTTCTTGAGCTTGAAAGGGACCTCAGGGATCACCTTCTTCTTGGCTACAACATCATAGAAGTGGTCTTGATGGACCTTTGAGATGAATCTCTCTGGTGCACGAAATTGCAATAACACTTTTGCAATCCCGCACAACTAACCAGCAAGTGCACTGGGTCGTCCAAGTAATACCTTGCGTGAGCAAGGGTCGATCCCACGGAGATTGTCGGCTTGAAGCAAGCTATGGTTATCTTGTAAATCTTAGTCAGGATATCAGAAATTATCAGGATTGATTGTGAAAAGCAAAAGAACATGAAATGGTTACTTGTTCAGCAGTAATGGAGAATAGGTTGAGGCTTTGGAGATGCTCAATCTTCTGAATCTCTGCTTTCCTACTGTCTTCTTCATCAAACACGCAAGACTCCTTCCATGGCAAGCTGTATGTAGGGTTTCACCGTTGTCAATGGCTACCTCCCATCCTCTCAGTGAAAATGTTCCTATGCTCTGTCACAGCATGGCTAATCAGCTGTCGGTTCTCGATCAAGCCGGAATAGAATCCATCGATCCTTTTGCGTCTGTCACTAACGCCCCGCCTGCTAGGAGTTTGAAGCACGTCACAGTCATTCAGTCATTGAATCCTACTCAGAATACCACAGACAAGGTTTAGACCTTCCGGATTCTCTTGAATGCCGCCATCAGTTCTAGCTTATACCACGAAGATTTTGGTTAAGGAATCCAAGAGATATCTACTCAATCTAAAGTAGAACAGAGGTGGTTGTCAGGCACATGTTCATAGTTGAGAATATGATGAGTGTCACGGATCATCACATTCATCCGGGTTAAGAACAAGTGATATCTTAGAATGGAAGCAAGCATGATTGAATAAGAAACAGTAGTAATTGCATTAATCCATCAAGACACAGCAGAGCTCCTCACCCCCAACCATGGGGTTTAGAGACTCATGCTGTGGAATGTACACAAAGAAACGTGTAAAATGTCATGAGGTACAGATACAATGTCCAAAGATCCTATTAATAGTAAACTAGTATCCTAAGGTTTACAGAAATGAGTAAATGACAGAAAAATCCACTTCCGGGCCCACTTGGTGTGTGCTTGGGCTGAGCAATGAAGCATTTTCGTGTAGAGACCTTTTCTGGAGTTAAACGCCAGCTTTCATGCCAGTTTGGGCGTTTAACTCCAACTTTTATGCCAGTTCCGGCGTTTAACGCTGGAATTTCTGAGGCCGAATTGCTACGCCGATTTGGGCCATCAAATCTTGGAAAAAGTATGAACTATCATATATTGCTGGAAAGCCCAGGATGTCTACTTTCCAATGCCGTTGAGAGCGCGCCAATTGGGCTTCTGTAGCTTCAGAAAATCCACTTCGAGTGCAGGGAGGTCAGAATCCAACAGCATCTGCAGTCCTTTTCAGTCTCTGAATCAGATTTTTGCTCAGAACCTTCAATTTCAGTCAGAAAATACCTGAAATCACAGAAAAACACACAAACTCATAGTAAAGTCCAGAAAAGTGAATTTTAGCTAAAAACTAATAAAAATATACTAAAATCTTAACTAATTATACTAAAAACATACTAAAAACAATGCCAAAAAGCGTACAAATTATCCGCTCATCACAACACCAAACTTAAATTGTTGTTTATCCCCAAGCAACTGAAAATCAAAATAGGATAAAAAGAAGAGAATATACTATAGACTCCAAAATATCAAAGAAACATAGTTCCAATTAGATGAGCGGGACTAGTAGCTTTTTGCCTCCGAACAGTTTTGGCACCTCACTCTATCCTTTGAAGTTCAGAATGATTGGCATCTATGAGAACTCAGAACTCAGATAGTGTTATTGATTCTCCTAGTTAAGTATGATGATTCTTGAACATAGCTAGTGTATGAGTCTTGGATGTGGCCCAAAGCACTCTGTCTTCCAGTATTACCACCGGATACATACATGCCACAGACACATAATTGGGTGAACCTTTTTAGATTGTGACTCAGCTTTGCTAGAGTCCCCAATTAGAGGTGTCCAAGGTTCTTAAGCACACTCTTTTTGCCTTGGTTCACAACTTTATTTCTTTCTTTTTCTTTTTCTTCTCTTTTCTTTTTTTTTTCGAAAATTTTTTTTTCTTTTTTTTTTTTTTTGCTTTTTCTTGCTTCAAGAATCAATTTGATGATTTTTCAGATCCTCAATAACAGTTCTCTTTCTCCTCATTCTTTCAAGAGCCAACAACTTTAACATTCTCAAAACAACAAATTCAAAAGACATATGCACTGTTCAAGCATTCATTCAGAAAACAAAAAGTATTGTCACCACATCAAACTAATTCAACTAGTTTCAAGGATAAATTTCGAAATCCTGTACTTCTTGTTCTTTTGTGATTAAAGCATTTTTCATTTAAGAGAGGTGATGGATTCATAGGACATTCATAGCTTTAAGGCATAAACTTTAAATTTTATTAATTATGAATTAAGACAAAGACTCAGAAAATAAATATGAGATGAAACTAAAAATAGAAAAACAAAACAAAAACGAAAAAAATAGGCTCCTAATGATAGAGGTTTTCACAGAGTTAGGACTCAACAACCTTGATTTTGAGAAGTGGATGCTCCCTCAGCTTGAGAGGAGAGCTTTTGGCGTTTCATCTCTTGGATTTCACGCCCTTGCTTCTCTTGTTCCTTCCATTGACTTTTTGGTGATTGGATGTTCAATGGGTATGAATTCATCTGCTTCCATCTTCACCCCAGCCTCTTTACAAAGCAAGGAGATCAAGCTTGGGTAAGCCAATTTGGTTACAGTGGAATTCCTATTTGCTATTGTGTAGATCTCACAGGCAATCACATGATGAACCTCCACTTCTTTTCCAAGCATAATGCAATGAATCATCACTGCTCTCTTGATGGTGACCTCAGAACGGTTGCTAGTGGGCAATATGGAACGCCCAATAAAGTCTAGCCAACCTCTTGCAATTGGTTTGAGGTCTCCCCTCTTGAGTTGGTTTGGGACACCCTTAGAATTGGTTATCCACTTAGTTCCAGGGAGGCATATGTCCTCTAGAACTTGATCCAACCCTTTATCTACTCTCACCATCCTCCTATTAAAGGAGTCAGGATCATCTTGAAGTTGAGGCAACTTGAAGATTTCTCTTATTTTGTCCAGATGGAAGTACATAACTTTCCCTCTGACCATGGTTCTGTAGGTATGGTAAGCGGTTCCAGTCATTCTCTGCTTATCCTCTGTTTCGAATTTGCTCTTGGATCCCCGGATATTCATCTTCTTTTAGATCAAATTTAACTTCCGGGATCACTGACCTCAGACCCATTATTTTGTGATAATGGTCTTCATGTTCTTTAGTTAAGAACTTCTCTTGATTCCAAAGATTCTTTGGATTAGTCTCTTTCTTTCCTCTTAAATTGGTTTGTTTTCCCTTAGGAGCCATGATCTTGATGAATCTTGGCTTAGTGATCACGGAAAAGCACACCAAACTTAGAGGTTTGCTTGTCCTCAAGCAAAAGAAAAGAGAGAAGAGAGGGGGAGGAAGAGGAAATTCGAATGGTGTGGTGGAATGAGGGAGCCAAACGTGTATTTATAAGGTGGGGGGGGGGGGTAGTTTTCGAAAAAAGAGAAATTTGAAAGGAGATTTGAGAAGATTTGGAAAGAAATTGAGAAAAGGGTGAAATTTTTGAACAATGTTTGTAATTAATTTGAAATAAATTTGAAGAATGGTTTTGATTTTTGAAGATTTGAAAGTGAATGATGAATGATTGAAGTGTGATTTTGTAGAAAAGAATGGGTGAGAAAAGGAAAATTTGAAAAAATTTGATTTGAAAACAAAATTGTGGTCCCCCCACCTTGCTGGCGTTAAACGCCCAGAATGGCACCCATTCTGGCGTTTAACGCCCATTTGTTGCCCCTTTTGGGCGTTTAACACCCAGCCAGGTGCCCTGGCTGGCGTTAAACGCCAGAAATCCTTTATCACTGGGCGTTTTTCCAAAACGCCCAGGATGCTGCACACCTGGCGTTAAACGCCCAGAATGGTGCCCATTCTGGCGTTTAACGCCCAAAATGGCACCATTCCTGGCGTTAAACGCCCAGAATGGTACCCATTCTGGCGTTTAACGCCCAAAATGCCCCTTACTGGCGTTTTTTTCGCCAGTAAGCTCATTTTCTCTGCTTTTTGAGCTGATCCTTCTGTAACTCTGTGAATTCCTTCATTTTTGATACTTGCCTCTGTAAGAACTAATCATATAACCTCCTAATGACTGGGTTGCCTCCCAGCAAGCGCTTCTTTACTGTCTTTAGCTGGACCTTCACTGAGAATCACTCAAGTCTCAGTTTTGAGCATTCCTGCTCAAAATTGCTCTCAAGATAATGCTTGATTCTCTGTCCATTAACAATGAACTTTTTGCTCAACATACGGACCCCTCCACCGGGATTTGAGTTTTCCTGGGAACAATTTGAGCCTGGAGTTGAAGAGCAGAACTTTTTGTCCTGGCTCAAAGACTCTGGTTGACAATTTCTTGTCATGCCACTTCTTTGCCTTTTCCTTATAAATTTTTGCATTTTCAAAGGCATTGAGTCTGAACTCCTCTAGCTCATTTAACTGGAGCAATCTTTTTTCACCAGCTAACTGAGCATCCATGTTTAGGAATCTGGTTGCCCAGTAGGCTTTATGTTCCAGTTCCACAGGCAAATGACAGGCCTTCCCATACACCAGTTGGTATGGAGAGGTTCCTATAGGAGTCTTGAATGCTGTTCTGTATGCCCACAGAGCATCATCCAAGCTCTTTGCCCAATCCTTTCTTCGGGCTATCACAGTCCGTTCTAGGATTCTTTTTAGCTCTCTGTTAGAGACTTCAGCTTGCCCATTGTCTGGATGATACGGAGTCGCCACTTTATGGCTAATTCCGTATCTAACCATAGCAGAGTATAGCTGTTTATTGCAGAAATGAGTGCCCCCATCACTGATTAGTACTCTGGGAACACCAAATCTGCTGAAGATGTGTTTCTGGAGGAACTTTAGCACAGTCTTAGTATCATTAGTGGGTGTAGCAATTGCTTCTACCCACTTAGATACATAGTCTACTGCCACCAGAATGTAAGTGTTTGAGTATGATGGTGGGAATGGACCCATGAAGTCAATTCCCCATACATCAAACAATTCTATCTCTAATATCCCTTGTTGAGGCATGGCATATCCGTGAGGCAGGTTACCAGCTCTTTGGCAACTGTCACAGTTACGCACAAACTCTCGGGAATCTTTATAGAGAGTAGGCCAGTAGAAGCCACACTGGAGGACTTTAGTGGCTGTTCGCTCACTTCCAAAATGTCCTCCATACTGTGATCCATGGCAATGCCATAAGATCCTTTGTGCTTCTTCTCTGGGTACACATCTGCGGATCACTCCGTCAGCACATCTCTTAAAGAGATATGGTTCATCCCAGAGGTAGTACTTGGCATCTGAAATTAATTTCTTCCTTTGCACCTTGCTGTACTCCTTGGGTATGAACCTCACAGCTTTATAGTTTGCCATATCTGCAAACCATGGAGCTTCCTGAATGGCAAAGAGTTGCTCATCTGGAAAAGTCTCAGAGATCTCAGTAGAAGGGAGGGACGCCCCATCTACTGGTTCTATTCGGGACAGATGATCAGCTACTTGGTTCTCTGTCCCTTTTCTGTCTCTTATTTCTATATCAAACTCTTGCAGAAGCAACACCCATCTGATAAGCCTGGGTTTTGAATCCTGCTTTGTGAGTAAGTATTTAAGAGCAGCATGGTCAGTGTACACAACCACCTTGGATCCTACTAGATAAGATCTAAACTTGTCAATGGCATAAACCACTGCAAGTAATTCTTTTTCTGTGGTTGTGTAATTCTTCTGTGCATCATTTAGAACACGGCTAGCATAGTAAATGACGTGCAGAAGTTTGTTATGCCTCTGTCCCAACACTGCACCAATGGCATGATCACTGACATCACACATTACTTCAAATGGTAATGTCCAATCTGGTGCAGAGATGACTGGTGCTGTGACCAGCTTAGCTTTCAGGGTCTCAAACGCCTGCTGACACTGTGTGTCAAACACAAATGGTGTGTCAGCAGCTAGCAGGTTACTCAAAGGTTTTGCAATTTTCGAAAAATCCTTTATAAACCTTCTATAAAATCCTGCATGCCCCAGAAAGCTTCTGATTGCCTTAACATTGGCAGGTGGTGGTAATTTTTCAATTACCTCTACCTTTGCCTTATCCACCTCTATTCCCCTGCTTGAAATTTTGTGCCCAAGGACAATTCCCTCAGTCACCATAAAGTGACATTTCTCCCAGTTTAAAACCAGGTTAGTCTCTTGGCATCTTTTCAAGACAAGTGCTAGGTGGTTAAGACAGGAGCTGAATGAGTCTCCGTACACTGAGAAGTCGTCCATGAAGACTTCCAGAAATTTCTCTACCATATCTGAGAAGATAGAGAGCATGCACCTCTGAAAGGTTGCAGGTGCATTGCACAAACCAAAAGGCATCCTTCTGTAGGCAAACACGCCAGAAGGACAAGTGAATGCTGTTTTCTCTTGGTCCTGAGGATCTACTGCAATTTGGTTGTAGCCTGAATAGCCATCCAAAAAGCAGTAGTAGTCATGACCAGCTAGTCTTTCTAGCATTTGGTCTATGAATGGTAAAGGGAAGTGATCCTTTCTGGTGGCTGTATTGAGCCTTCTGTAGTCAATACACATGCGCCACCCTGTGACTGTTCTTGTAGGAACCAGTTCATTTTTTTCATTATGAACCACTGTCATGCCTCCCTTTTTGGGGACAACTTGGACAGGGCTCACCCAGGGGCTATCAGAAATAGGATAAATAATCCCAGCCTCTAGTAATTTAGTGACCTCTTTCTGCACCACCTCCTTCATGGCTGGATTTAGCCTCCTCTGTGGTTGGACCACTGGTTTGGCATTATCCTCCAACAGGATCTTGTGCATGCATCTAGCTGGGCTAATGCCCTTGAGATCACTTATGGACCACCCAAGAGCTGTCTTGTGTGTCCTTAGCACTTGAATCAGTGCGTCCTCTTCCTGTGGATTTAAAGCAGAGCTTATAATCACTGGAAAAGTGTCACCTTTTCCCAGAAATGCATACTTCAGGGATGGTGGTAGAGGTTTGAGTTCAGGTTTGGGAGGTTTATCCTCCTCCTGAGGAATTTTCGAAAATTCCTTTGCTTCCTCTAGTTCTTCTTGATCAGGTTGAGCATCTTTGAAGATGTCCTCAAGCTCTGATTTTAGGCTTTCAGCCATATTGATCTCTTCTACCAGAGAGTCAATAATGTCAGCGCCCATGCAGTCATTTGGTGTGTCTGGATACTGCATAGCTTTTACAGCATTCAACTTGAACTCATCCTTATTGACTCTCAGGGTTACTTCCCCTCTTTGTACATCAATGAGAGTTCGTCCAGTTGCTAGGAAAGGTCTTCCTAGAATGAGAGTTGCACTCTTGTGCTCCTCCATTTCCAGCACCACAAAGTCAGTTGGAAAAGCAAAGGGTCCAACCTTGACAATCATGTCCTCTATTATGCCTGATGGGTGTTTAATGGAGCCATCAGCAAGTTGGAGGCATATCCTGGTTGGTTTGACTTCTCCAGCCAACCCAAGCTTTCTGATAGTGGATGCAGGTATTAGATTGATGCTTGCTCCAAGATCACATAAAGCTGTCTTGGTGCAAGCACCTTCTAATGTGCATGGTATCATAAAGCTTCCAGGATCTTGAAGCTTTTCTGGTAAGCTTTTCAGAATGACTGCACTGCATTCTTCAGTGAGAAACACTTTTCAGTTTCTCTCCAATCCTTCTTATGACTTAAGATCTCTTTCATGAACTTAGCATAAGAAGGTATTTGCTCAAGTGCCTCTGCAAACGGAATCTTTATTTCAAGAGTCCTTAGATAGTCTGCAAAGCGGGCAAATTGCTTATCCTGTTCCGCTTTGCGGAGTTTCTGAGGATAAGGCATCTTGGCTTGATATTCTTCAACCTTAGATGCTGCAGGTTTATTCCTTACAGAAGTGGTTGAAGAAGCCTTTTTAGAGGGATTACTGTCAGCACTCTCAGGTGTCTGATCCTCCCTTGGCGTCTGAACGCCAGGATTGGGTGGATAATGGGCGTTAAACGCCAACTTTTCCCCCTTTTCTGGCGTTTGAACGCCAGAACTGGGCAGGGAATGGGTGTTTAACGCCAGCTTTTCCCCCTTTTCTGGCGTTTGAACGCCAGAACTGGGCAAGGAATGGGCGTTTAACGCCAGCTTTCCTTCCCTTTCTGGCGTTTGAACGCCAATAACATTCCTCTCTGGGCTCTTACTGTCCTCAGAGGGATTTTGAACAGTGGTTTGGTTATCGTCTGTCAATTGTTCCTTGTTTGGCTTTTTGCTCTTTTGAGCAGTGTTATTCAGTGTCTTCCCACTCCTCAGTTGAACTGCTTGACATTCCTCTGTTATCTGTTTAGATATTTGCTGTTTTGCTTGATTCAACTGCAGTTCTATTCTCTTGTTAGCAACCTTAGTATCATGGAGCATTTCTTTAAGTTCTGCTAACTGTTCAGTCATCAGGAGCAATTGTTGATTAAGCTCATTCATCTGTTCTTGAGGATTAGGATCAGTGACTAATGCCATGACTTCCTCCTTTGGAACGAACTCATTGCTAGAATATAAGTATTGGTTTCTAGCAACAGTGTCTATAAGCTCTTGAGCTTCTTCAATTATCTTCCTCATGTGTATAGATCCACCAGCTGAGTGGTCTAAAGACATCTGAGCTTTTTCTGTGAGCCCATAGTAGAAGATGTCTAACTGTACCCACTCTGAAAACATTTCAGAGGGGCATTTTCTAAGCATACCTCTATACCTCTCCCAGGCATGATAAAGGGATTCATTATCCTCTTGTTTAAAGCCTTGGATGTCCAGCCTTAGCTGTGTCATCCTCTTTGGAGGGTAAAAAATGATTCAGGAATTTGTCTGATAACTGTTTCCATGTTTTTATGCTTGCTGTAGGTTGGTTATTGGTGGACGAAATTGTGATCACTTGTTATTTGATTTGACTTTTTGGTCTTGTATCTTTTTACTCTTAGGGCACTGTTTATTTTCACAACTCCGTTCAACTAACCAGCAAGTGTACTGGGTCGTCCAAGTAATACCTTACGTGAGTAAGGGTCGAATCCACAGAGATTGTTGGTATGAAGCAAGCTATGGTCACCTTGCAAATCTCAGTTAGGAGGATTAATACATTTGTAATAGTGATAATTGGATTGTACTAATAAAAGGGAATAATAAAAGGGATAGAATACTTATGTAAATTCATTGGTAAGAATTTCAGATAAGCGGAATGGAGATGCTGTAGAGCTCTCGGACGCCTGCCTTCCTACTCCTTCTACCCAATCCTTCTTACTCCTTTCCATGGCAAGCTTTGTATAGGGGTTCACTATCAGCTGTGGCTACTTTCATTCCTCTCGGGGAAATAACCTGTACGGCTGTCACTCGCACAGCTAACCAGTCTGGAGGCATCACCCATGGTTGATAGCTACATCCCATCCTCGCAGTGAAAGCTACGCACGCACTCTGTCACAGCACGGCCAATCACCGGTTGGTTCCCGCTCCTACTGGAATAGAATCCCTCTTTTGCGTTTGTCACTAACGCCCAGCAGGTTAAAGTTTGAAGCACGTCACGGTCATTCATGAACGGAATCCTACTCGGAATACCACAGACAAGGTGAGACTTTCCGGATTCCCAGGATCCTACTCGGAACACCACGGACAAGGTTGGACTTTCCGGATCCAGATAATGCCGCCATCCATCTAGCTTATACCACGAAGATTCTGTTGAGGAATCTAAGAGATACACATTCAAGCTTCTTTGCATGTAGAACGGAAGTGGTTGTCAATCACGCGCGTTCATGAGTGAGAATAATAATGAGGGTTATTAACTCATCACATTCATCATGTTCTTGGGTATGAATGAATATCTTGGAATAAGAATAAAAGAGGAATTGAATAAAAGAAAATAGAACTTCATTAATCTTTGAGGTACAGCAGAGCTCCACACCCTTAATCTATGGTGTGCAGAAACTCCACCGTTGAAAATACATAAGCAAAGGGTTCAGGCATGGCCGAATGGCCAGCCCTCTCCTAACGTGATCAATGATCTCCTAAGATGAAGAATAAAACAAGTCTGAGACCAAAGATGTCTAATACAATAGATAAGTGTCCTATATATACTAGACTAGCTACTAGGGTTTACATGAGTAAGTAATTGATGCATAAATCCACTTCCGGGGCCCACTTGGTGTGTGTTTGGGCTGAGCTTGATCAATCCACGTGTAGAGGCATTCCTTGGCGTCAAACTTCAGGTTATGACGTGTTTTGGGCGTTTGACTCCGGATCATGACGTTTTTCTGGCGTTTTACTCCAGACAGCAGCATGAACTTGGCGTTTAACGCCAAGTTACGTCGTCATTCTTCGATTAAAGCATGGACTATTATATATTGCTGGAAAGCCCTGGATGTCTACTTTCCAACGCCGTTGAGAGCGCGCCATTTGGAGTTCTGTAGCTCCAGAAAATCCATTTTGAGTGCAGGGAGGTCAGAATCCAACAGCATCAGCAGTCCTTTTGTCAGCCTTTTTCAGAGTTTAGCTCAAATCCCTCAATTTCAGTCAGAATTTACCTGAAATCACAGAAAAACACACAAACTCATAGTAAAGTCCAGAAATGTGAATTTAACATAAAAACTAATGAAAACATCCCTACAAGTAGCTTAAACTTACTAAAAACTATGTAAAAACAATGCCAAAAAGCGTATAAATTATCCGCTCATCACAACACCAAACTTAAATTGTTGCTTGTCCCCAAGCAACTGAAAATCAAATAGGATAAAAAGAAGAGAATATACTATAAAGTCCAAATATCAATGAATATTAATTTAATTACATGAGCGGGACTTGTAGCTTTTTGCTTCTGAACAGTTTTGGCATCTCACTTTTTCCTTTGAAGTTTATGAATGATTGGCTTCTCTAGGAACTTAGAATTTCGGATAGTGTTATTGACTTTCCTAGTGAAGCATGTTGATTCTTGAACACAGCTACTTATGAGTCTTGGCTGTGGCCCTAAGCACTTTGTCTTCCAGTATTACCACCGGATACATAAATGCCACAGACACATAACTGGGTGAACCTTTTCAGATTGTGACTCAGCTTTGCTAGAGTCCCCAATTAGTGGTGTCCAGAGCTCTTAAGCACACTCTTTGCTTTGGATCACGACTTTAACCACTCAGTCTCAAACTTTTCACTTGGACCTTCATGACACAAGCACATGGGTAGGGACAGCTTGATTTAGCCGCTTAGGCCTTTGGATTTTATTTCCTTGGGCCCTCCTATCCATTGATGCTCAAAGCCTTGGATCCTTGCTACCCTTGCCTTTTGGTTTTAAGGGCTATTGGCTTTTTCTACTGCTCTTTCTTTTTCTATATACTCTTTTTAGATCCCTTTTTTTTTTTTTTTTCGAATGCTTCTTTCTTTTTCATTGCTTTTTCTTGCTTCAAGAATCAATTTCATGATGTTTTTCAGATCATCAATAACATTTCTCTTTGTTCATCATTCTTTCAAGAGCCAACAATTTTAACATTCATAAACAACAAGATCAAAAGACATATGCACTGTTCATTCATTCATTCAGAAAACAAAATTTATTGCCACCACATCAATATAATTAAATTAAATTTACTAATAATTTCGAAAATTATGTACTTCTTGTTCTTTTGAATTAAAACATTTTTCTTTTAAGAGTGGTGAAAGACTAATGGATTTTATTCATAGCTTTAAGGCATGGTTACACACTAATGATCATGAAGTAGAGACACAAAAACATAGATAAACATAACACTTAAAAACGAAAACAGAAAGAAAATAAAGAACAAGGAATGAATCCACCTCTAGTGGCGTCTTCTTCTTGAAGGACCAATGATGTTCTTCAACTCTTCTATGTCCCTTCCTTGCCTTTGTTGCTCCTCCCTCATTGCTCTTTGATCTTCTCTTATTTCTGGAGTGTTCATGATGTTCCACCCTTAGTTGCTTCCAATATTTGTGTGGAGGATAACTTATCCCCTGAGGTATCTCAGGGATCTCTTGATTTGCAGCCACATGTTCTAACCAACTGAGCTATTCCAGCTTACATGAGTTATTCCATCTCCCAAAACTCAGAGGTGGAAGCTTTTTGTCTTCCCTTTGAGGTTTCTCTGGCTTTAGGTGCCATTAATGGTAATGGAAAAGCAAAAAAGCTATGCTTTTACCACACCAAACTTAAAATATTGCTCGCCCTCGAGCAAGAGAAGAAAGAAAAGAAGAAGAAGAAAAGAGATGGAGGAGAGTGAGGGGAGATGGATTCGGCTATATGGGTGGGATTGGGTGGGGAGGAGAAGTTGAATTGTAAAGGTAGGTGGGGTGTATGGGAAAGAGTGAGTGGTGAATGAAGAAGGGATAACCATGAATATAGAGAGATAGGGCGAGGTAGATGGGGATCCTGTGAGGTTCACAGATCCTGAGGTGTCAAGGAATTCCATCCATGCACCAAATAGGCGTGTAAATTGCCTTCATGCACCATTCTGGCGTTCAAACGCCCATTGGTGCACGTTCTGGGCGTTAAACGCCCATGTAATGCATGTTTCTGGCGTTGAACGCCAGTTTCATGCTTGTTCCTGGCGTTCAGCGCCAGTTTGTCCTTGCTGTGCACCATCCTGGCGTTAAACGCCAGGATGTAGCTTGTTTTGGGCGTTCAGCGCCAGAATGGTGCACATTCTGGCGTTTAACGCCGGCCAGATGCACCTTCTGGGCGTTGAACGCCAGCCCGTGCGTCCTCCAGGGTGAAAAAATTTTTTTCTTCTGTTTTTGACTCTGTTTTTAATTTTTTTGATTTTTTCGTGACTCCTCATGATCATGTACCTAATTAAACACAAAAATAACAAAGAAACAAAATAAAATAAAATTAGATAAAATTGGGTTGCCTCCCAACAAGCGCTTCTTTAATGTCATTAGCTTGACAGTGGCTCCTATGGAGCTAAAAGGTGATCAGGTCAATTTAAGTGTGGTATTCCCAACACCAAACTTAGAGTTTGGATATGGGGTTTGAACACCAAACTTAGAGTTTGGTTGTGGCTTCACAACACCAAACTTAGAGTTTGACTGTGTGGGTTCTTCTTGACCTTGAACTGAGAGAAGTTCTTCATGCTTACTCTCTTTTGTCACAGAGGGATTGCCATGTGCCTGAAACACAAGGTATTCTCCATTCAATTGAAGGACTAATTCACCTCTATTGACATCTATCACAGCTCCTGCTGTGGCTAGGAAAGGTCTTCCTAGGATGATGCATTCATCATCTTCCTTCCTAGTGTCTAGGATTATGAAATCAGTAGGGATGTAAAGGCCTTCAACCTTTACTAACACGTCCTCTACTAACCCATAAGCTTGTCTCACTGACTTGTCTGCCAGTTGTAATGAGAACAAGGCAGGTTGTACCTCAATGATTCCCAGCTTCTCCATTACAGAGAGTGGCATAAGATTTATTCCTGATCCAAGATCACATAGAGCTTTTTCAAAGCCCATGGTGCCAATGGTGCAAGGTATTGAGAACTTGCCAGGATCTTGCTTCTTTTGAGGTAGAGTTCTCTGAATCCAAGCATCTAGTTCACTAATGAGCAAGGGAGGTTCACTTTCCCAAGTCTCATTACCAAACAGCTTGGCATTCAGTTTCATGATAGCTCCTAAGTATTGAGCAACTTGCTCTCCAGTCACATCTTCATTCTCTTCAGAGGATGAATATTCTTCAGAGCTCATGAATGGCAGAAGGAGGTTCAATGGAATCTCTATGATCTCTGTATGAGTCTCAGATTCCTTTGGATCCTTAATAGGAAACTCCTTCTTGCTTGAGGAACGTCCCAGGAGGTCTTCCTCACTAGGATTTTCGTCCTCCTCCTCCTTTGTGCATTCGGCCACTTTGACTAAGTCAATGGCTTTGCACTCTCCTTTTGGATTCTCTTCTGTATTGCTTGGGAGAGTACTGGGAGGAGTTTCAATAACTTTCTTACTCAGCTGGCCCACTTGTGCCTCCAAATTTCTAATGGAGGATCTTGTTTCATTCATGAAACTAAAAGTGGCCTTTGACAGATCAGAGACTATATTGGCTAAATTAGAATTGTTTTGTTCAGAATTCTCTGTCTGTTGCTGAGAAGATGATGGATATGGCTTACTATTGTTCAGCCTTGTACGTCCACCATTATTAAAGCCTTGTTGAGGCTTTTGTTGATCCTTCCAGGAGAAATTTGGATGATTTCTCCATGATGAGTTATAGGTGTTTCCATAAGGTTCACCTAAGTAATTAATCTCTGCCATGGCAGGGTTTTCAGGATCATAAGCTTCTTCAGAAGCTGCCTCTCTAGCACTGTTGGATGCATGTTGCAATCCATTCAGATTTTGAGAGATCATGTTGACCTGTTGAGTCAACACTTTGTTCTGAGCCAATATGGCATTCAGAGCATCAATTTCAAGAACTCCTTTCTTCTGAGGTACCCCATTGTTCACAGAATTCCTCTCAGAAGTATACATGAACTGGTTGTTTGCAACCATGTCAATGAGCTCTTGAGCCTCTTCAGGCGTTTTCTTCAGGTGAATAGATCCACCTGCAGAATGGTCCAATGACATTTTCGAAAATTCAGAGAGACCATAATAGAATATATCTAATATGGTCCATTCTGAAAACATGTCAGATGGACATCTCTTGGTCAGCTGCTTGTATCTTTTCCAAGCTTCATAGAGGGATTCACCATCTTTTTGTTTGAAGGTTTGAACATCCACTCTCAGCTTGCTCAGCTTTTGAGGAGGAAAGAACTTATCCAAGAATGCAGTGACAAGCTTATCCCATGAGTCCAGGCTATCCTTGGGTTGTGAATCCAACCACACTCTAGCTCTGTCTCTTACAGCAAAAGGGAAAAGCAAGAGTCTGTAGACTTCAGGATTAACTCCATTTGTCTTTACAGTGTCACAGATCTGCAAGAACTCAGTTAAAAATTGATAAGGATCTTCAGATGGAAGTCCATAAAACTTGCAGTTTTGTTGCATTAATGCAACTAGCTGAGGCTTAAGCTCAAAGTTATTGGCTCCAATGGCAGGAATGGAGATGCTTCTTCCATCAAACTTGGATGTTGGCTTGTGAAGTCTCCAAGCATTCTCCTTGCATTATTATTATTATTTTCGGCCATCATCTCTTGTTCTAATATTTCTGAAAGGTTGTTTCTGGATTGTAGTAATTTAGCTTCTCTTAATTTTCTCTTCAGAGTCCTTTCAGGTTCTGGATCAATTTCAACAAGAGTGCCCTTATCCTTGTTCCTGCTCATATGAAAGAGAAGAAAACAAGAAAAGAAAAAGGAATCCTCTATGTCACAGTATAGAGATTCCTTTATGTTAGTAGAAAAAGTAAGGGGTAGAAGAAGGGAATAAAAAGAAACACAACTGTGAGGATGGTAGAGATGTGAGATGAGATGTTAGGATATGAATGAATAAATAGAATAAGATGGGAGAGGGATAATTTTCGAAAATTATTTTGAAAAAGAGTTAGTGATTTTCGAAAAATAAAAATAAATTGTAATTAAAATTAAAACATGAAACAATTAATTAATTAAAAAGAATTTTTGAAAAAGGGAGAGATATTTTCGAAAATAGAAGAGGAAAAAGTAGTTAGGTAGTTTTGAAAAAGATAAGAGACAAACAAAAAGTTAGTTAGTTGATTGAAAAAGATTTGAAAATCAAATTTGAAAAAGATAAGAAGATAGTAAGTTAGATGAGATATTTTGAAATCAAATTTTGAAAAAGATAAGATTTTTGAAAAAGATCAAATAAAAGATAAAAAGATTTTTAAGAAAAAGATATTTTGAAAAAGATTTAATTTTTTAAAATTACTTAGCTAACAAGAAACTACAAGATAAGATTCTAGAACTTAAAGATTGAACCTTTCTTAACAAGAAAGTAACAAACTTCAAATTTTTGAACCAATCACATTACTTGTTAGTTAATTTTCGAAAATTACATATAAAGATAAGAAAAAGATTTTGAAAATAATTTGAAAAAGATTTTTTTGAAATTTTTGAAAAATAAAAAAAATTGAAAAAGATATGATTTTTGAAAAAGATTTTGAAAAGATAAGATTTTTAAAATTGAAATTTTGACTTGACTTGTAAGAAACAACTAATTTTGAAAATTTTTGACCAAGTCAACCCAAAATTTCGAAAATTGGAGGAAATTAAGGAAAAGATATTTTTGATTTTTAAATTTTTAAAGAAAAACACAAAAATGACCCAAAACATGAAAATTTTGGATCAAGACACAAGATGCATGCAAAAATGCTATGAATGTCAAGATGAACACCAAGAACACCTTGAAGATCATGATGAACATCAAGAACATAATTTTGAAAAATTTTTGATGCAAAGAAAACATGCAAGACACCAAACTTAGAAATCTTTAATGCATGAAAACTATGAATGCAAAAATGCACATGAAAAACAAGAAAAGACACAAAACAAGAAATCATCAAGATCAAACAAGAAGACTTGTCAAGAACAACTTGAAGATCATGAAGAACACTATGAATGCATGAGATTTTCGAAAAAATGCAAGAAAAATTTTAAAAGCATGCAATTGACACCAAACTTAAGAATTTACACAAGATTCAAACAAGAAACACAAAATATTTTTGATTTTTATGATTTTCTAATTTTTTTTGTATTTTTATTAATTATTTTCGAAAACCAAGTGAAGAAAAACGAAAATTAAAAGAAAAATTTTGAAAAAGATTTTTGAAAAGGAAATTACCTAATCTGAGCAACAAGATGAAGCGTCAGTTGTCCATACTCGAACAATCCCCGGCAACGGCGCCAAAAACTTGGTGGACGAAATTGTGATCACTTGTTATTTGATTTGACTTTTTGGTCTTGTATCTTTTTACTCTTAGGGCACTGTTTATTTTCACAACTCCGTTCAACTAACCAGCAAGTGTACTGGGTCGTCCAAGTAATACCTTACGTGAGTAAGGGTCGAATCCACAGAGATTGTTGGTATGAAGCAAGCTATGGTCACCTTGCAAATCTCAGTTAGGAGGATTAATACATTTGTAATAGTGATAATTGGATTGTACTAATAAAAGGGAATAATAAAAGGGATAGAATACTTATGTAAATTCATTGGTAAGAATTTCAGATAAGCGGAATGGAGATGCTGTAGAGCTCTCGGACGCCTGCCTTCCTACTCCTTCTACCCAATCCTTCTTACTCCTTTCCATGGCAAGCTTTGTATAGGGGTTCACTATCAGCTGTGGCTACTTTCATTCCTCTCGGGGAAATAACCTGTACGGCTGTCACTCGCACAGCTAACCAGTCTGGAGGCATCACCCATGGTTGATAGCTACATCCCATCCTCGCAGTGAAAGCTACGCACGCACTCTGTCACAGCACGGCCAATCACCGGTTGGTTCCCGCTCCTACTGGAATAGAATCCCTCTTTTGCGTTTGTCACTAACGCCCAGCAGGTTAAAGTTTGAAGCACGTCACGGTCATTCATGAACGGAATCCTACTCGGAATACCACAGACAAGGTGAGACTTTCCGGATTCCCAGGATCCTACTCGGAACACCACGGACAAGGTTGGACTTTCCGGATCCAGATAAATGCCGCCATCCATCTAGCTTATACCACGAAGATTCTGTTGAGGAATCTAAGAGATACACATTCAAGCTTCTTTGCATGTAGAACGGAAGTGGTTGTCAATCACGCGCGTTCATGAGTGAGAATAATAATGAGGGTTATTAACTCATCACATTCATCATGTTCTTGGGTACGAATGAATATCTTGGAATAAGAATAAAAGAGGAATTGAATAAAAGAAAATAGAACTTCATTAATCTTTGAGGTACAGCAGAGCTCCACACCCTTAATCTATGGTGTGCAGAAACTCCACCGTTGAAAATACATAAGCAAAGGGTTCAGGCATGGCCGAATGGCCAGCCCTCTCCTAACGTGATCAATGATCTCCTAAGATGAAGAATAAAACAAGTCTGAGACCAAAGATGTCTAATACAATAGATAAGTGTCCTATATATACTAGACTAGCTACTAGGGTTTACATGAGTAAGTAATTGATGCATAAATCCACTTCCGGGGCCCACTTGGTGTGTGTTTGGGCTGAGCTTGATCAATCCACGTGTAGAGGCATTCCTTGGCGTCAAACTTCAGGTTATGACGTGTTTTGGGCGTTTGACTCCGGATCATGACGTTTTTCTGGCGTTTTACTCCAGACAGCAGCATGAACTTGGCGTTTAACGCCAAGTTACGTCGTCATTCTTCGATTAAAGCATGGACTATTATATATTGCTGGAAAGCCCTGGATGTCTACTTTCCAACGCCGTTGAGAGCGCGCCATTTGGAGTTCTGTAGCTCCAGAAAATCCATTTTGAGTGCAGGGAGGTCAGAATCCAACAGCATCAGCAGTCCTTTTGTCAGCCTTTTTCAGAGTTTAGCTCAAATCCCTCAATTTCAGTCAGAATTTACCTGAAATCACAGAAAAACACACAAACTCATAGTAAAGTCCAGAAATGTGAATTTAACATAAAAACTAATGAAAACATCCCTACAAGTAGCTTAAACTTACTAAAAACTATGTAAAAACAATGCCAAAAAGCGTATAAATTATCCGCTCATCAGTTATTCAACCACCTTTTAGCTTGATCTTTTACAGCAAATGGAAACAGTAATAGTCTGTAGACATCCTGATCTACCTCTTTATCATGTACTGTGTCAGCAATTTGTAAGAATTGTGCCAGAAACTCAGTAGGTTCTTCCTGTGGAAGACCGGAATACTGGCAGTTTTGCTGCACTATGATAATGAGTTGAGGATTTAGCTCAAAGCTGCTTGCTTTGATGGGAGGTGTACAGATGCTACTCCCATATGCAGCTGTAATGGGGTTAGCATATGACCCCAGAGTCCTTTTGGACTGATCAATCCCTCTTAGGTCCATAATGGACAAAAGGGAAATGATAATGATTGCAAAGAGATAAATTTTGTTGTTTTTTTTTTTAAGTTAAACGAAAATAATAAAATAAAACAAAAGAAAATAAAAATAAAAATTCGAAAATCAAAAAGAAAATAAGATCAAAGCAAATTGAGAACTGAATCAAATAGTTAATTAAAAAGATTTTGAAAATAGCAATTAAAAAGATATGATTGAAAAATTTTTATGAAGAAGATTTGATTTTTGAAAAGAGGAAAGAGAAAAACAACAAAAAGACACCAAACTTAAAATTTTTAGAAAATCAAACACTAATTTTCGAAAATTTTAAAGGAAAAACACAAAGAGGACACCAAACTTAGAATTTTTATGAATCAAAAAGGGACTAAGAACATGCAAAAAAGAAAATTTTAAAAGAAAAATAAAAGCATGCAATTGACACCAAACTTAGAATATGAAACTAGACTCAACTAAAAGACTCTAAACCAACAAAAATAAAACAGTCCTAATCTAAGCAACAAGATAAGCCGTCAGTTGTCCAAACTCGAACAATCCCCGGCAACGGCGCCAAAAACTTGGTGCACGAAATTGCAATAACACTTTTGCAATCCCGCACAACTAACCAGCAAGTGCACTGGGTCGTCCAAGTAATACCTTGCGTGAGCAAGGGTCGATCCCACGGAGATTGTCGGCTTGAAGCAAGCTATGGTTATCTTGTAAATCTTAGTCAGGATATCAGAAATTATCAGGATTGATTGTGAAAAGCAAAAGAACATGAAATGGTTACTTGTTCAGCAGTAATGGAGAATAGGTTGAGGCTTTGGAGATGCTCCATCTTCTGAATCTCTGCTTTCCTACTGTCTTCTTCATCAAACACGCAAGACTCCTTCCATGGCAAGCTGTATGTAGGGTTTCACCGTTGTCAATGGCTACCTCCCATCCTCTCAGTGAAAATGTTCCTATGCTCTGTCACAGCATGGCTAATCAGCTGTCGGTTCTCGATCAGGCCGGAATAGAATCCATCGATCCTTTTGCGTCTGTCACTAACGCCCCGCCTGCTAGGAGTTTGAAGCACGTCACAGTCATTCAGTCATTGAATCCTACTCAGAATACCACAGACAAGGTTTAGACCTTCCGGATTCTCTTGAATGCCGCCATCAGTTCTAGCTTATACCACGAAGATTCTGGTTAAGGAATCCAAGAGATATCTACTCAATCTAAAGTAGAACAGAGGTGGTTGTCAGGCACATGTTCATAGTTGAGAATATGATGAGTGTCACGGATCATCACATTCATCCGGGTTAAGAACAAGTGATATCTTAGAATGGAAGCAAGCATGATTGAATAAGAAACAGTAGTAATTGCATTAATCCATCAAGACACAGCAGAGCTCCTCACCCCCAACCATGGGGTTTAGAGACTCATGCCGTGGAATGTACACAAAGAAACGTGTAAAATGTCATGAGGTACAGATACAATGTCCAAAGATCCTATTAATAGTAAACTAGTATCCTAAGGTTTACAGAAATGAGTAAATGACAGAAAAATCCACTTCCGGGCCCACTTGGTGTGTGCTTGGGCTGAGCAATGAAGCATTTTCGTGTAGAGACCTTTTCTGGAGTTAAACGCCAGCTTTCATGCCAGTTTGGGCGTTTAACTCCAACTTTTATGCCAGTTCCGGCGTTTAACGCTGGAATTTCTGAGGCCGAATTGCTACGCCAATTTGGGCCATCAAATCTTGGGCAAAGTATGGACTATCATATATTGCTGGAAAGCCCAGGATGTCTACTTTCCAATGCCGTTGAGAGCGCGCCAATTGGGCTTCTGTAGCTCCAGAAAATCCACTTCGAGTGCAGGGAGGTCAGAATCCAACAGCATCTGCAGTCCTTTTCAGTCTCTGAATCAGATTTTTGCTCAGAACCTTCAATTTCAGTCAGAAAATACCTGAAATCACAGAAAAACACACAAACTCATAGTAAAGTCTAGAAAAGTGAATTTTAGCTAAAAACTAATAAAAATATACTAAAATCTTAACTAATTATACTAAAAACATACTAAAAACAATGCCAAAAAGCGTACAAATTATCCGCTCATCACTCTCCATCTCCCATGACTCGGAGGTGGAAGCTTTTGTCTTTGCTTTCCATTTTTTAAAGGTTTCTCCGGCCTTAGGTGCCATAAGTGGTTATAGAAAGACAAAAAAGCTATGCTTTTACCACACCAAACTTAGAATATTGCTCGCCCTCGAGTAAGAGAAGAAAGAAAAGAAAAGAAGAAGAGGAAGAAGAAGAAGAAAATGGAGGAGAGGGAGAGATGTGTATTCGGCCAAGGGGGAGAAGAGAGGGTTGTGTTGTGTGAAAATAAATAGGGATAGAGAGGTTTATATAATGGTGGGAGAGGGGTTAAAGTTCGGCCATATTGGGTGGGTTTGGGTGGGAAAGTGATTTTGAATTTTGAAGGTTGGTGGGGTTTATGGGGAAGAATGCATGGATGTGAGTGGTGAAGAAGTGATAGGGAAGAGAGATTGAAGTGGTTGGTGAAGGGTTTTTGGGGAAGAGTGTTATTGGATTGTGTGAAGAAGAGAGAAGGTAAGTTGAGGTAGGTGGGGATCCTGTGGAGTCCACAGATTCTGAGGTGTCAAGGATTTACAACCTTGCACCAATGAGGCGTGTAAAATGCCCTTTTCATACAATCCTGGCGTTTAACGCCAAAACTCGAGGTACAGCAGAGCTCCATACCCTTAATCTATGGTGTGTAGAAACTCCACCGTTGAAAATACATAAGTGATGAAGGTCCAGGCATGGCCAAATGGCCAGCCCCCATGAATGATCAAAAGACCGAATGGTCAAGAGACTATATTGTCAAAAGACACCTAGTACAATAGTAAAAAGTTCTATTTATACTAAACTAGTTACTAGGGTTTATAGAATTAAGTAATTGATGCAGAAATCCACTTCCGGGGCCCACTTGGTGTGTGCTTGGGCTGAGCTTGAGCTTTACACGTGTAGAGGCTTCTCTTGGAGTTAAACGCCAAGTTGTAACGTATTTTTGGCGTTTAACTCTGGTTCGTGACGTGTTTCTGGCGTTTGACTCAAGAATGCAGCATGAAACTAGCGTTGAGCGCCAATTTGCATCATCCAATCTTGAATAAAGTATGGACTATTATGTATTGTTGGAAAGCTCTAGATGTCTGCTTTCCAACGCCATTGAGAGTGTGCCATTTGGAGTTCTGTACCTCCAGAAAATCTATTTCGAGTGCAGAAAGGTCAGAATCCAACAGCATCAGCAGTCCTTTGTCAGCCTTCTTATTAGAGTTTTGCCCAGATCCCTCAATTTCAGCCAGAAAATACCTGAAATCACAGAAAAATACACAAACTCATAGTAAAGTCCAGAAATGTGAATTTAGCATAAAAACTAATGAAAATATTCCTAAAAGTAGCTAGATCCTACTAAAAACTATCTAAAAATAATGCCAAAAAGCGTATAAATTATCCACTCATCACCTAACCTTTGCTTTCTTTCTTCTTCTGTGAACAGCTTAAGGACTAAGCTTTTTCTCTTTCTTGTTCTGACTTCTGATTGAGACAAGATAGGTGTACGCCGTTTTTTGTAAAGGCACATGGGAAGAGTTTGAATGAGAGAACCAATCGGGCTTGGATCGGGTTTGTATCAAGTTCAGCCCATTGGTTCCTTGCTTAGTTTTCCTTGGGCTTTTATTACTTTATAGCCCACCAGCCTTGTTTTTGTTTTCATTCAATTTTGGGCTGCCGCTGAATATTGAATTCTGGCCTGCATCACTTCAACCATAATAACCAAAACTAATTAGTTAATTTTCTCAATAAATTAATGTTTGTCATCATTAATTAATTTAGTTAATTTCTTAACTCAACAACTGTAAATAGGAACTCAAAGCATTTCTTTTCTCCATTAAAAAAACTAGCTTTAGTCCCTATTGCGATTCCATTTAATTAATTAATTAAAGTAATTAAAATTAATATAATTACTATTTCTTACAATAATATTTTTTAAATTTATAAATTCAAAAATAATTCACTGTTATAAAATATTAATATTAAAAAAATCATATAGAAATATAATACACAATATATAAAACGAGATTACACTAATTTGTAAAATTATTTAATATAAAAAAACATAATTAAGCTCTATAGTTAACGACAAGTATTGTGAAATTGCCATATATGTTCAATCAAGTCATCTTTCAACTGTCTATGCTGCTATCTATTTTGAAGTTGAGCATTTCTTTGGAGAAATTGATGGTATGGTGCAAAATCTTCCTCTCCCAACTGAGGTTGTCATAAGCCGCTTTCGACATCGTCATACTCTAAGTCTTGAGAAAAATTTCCTGCATAAGTGTCTCTTTCCTGCAATATAATATAAGCTTGCATTATGTTTACAAGTTTCTTCTTTTCCCAAAATATGTAACACCCTACCACACAGAGCCTTACGCTTAAGTCGTAAAGCAGAGGTGGCGAGGTATTACGACTTCTAAAAAAAAATACATACTTATAGTAGTAGAAAGAAGATAATAGATTAGGAGCCTTGAAAAATGGGTAAAACAAAACCAGAAATGAAAAGCGCCACGCTCCAGAAGCGGAATAACTTGCGTGTGAGTCAAACTATAACTATCAAACTTAAGATAATAAAAGTATGAATAGAAAGCCAAAGGTACAAAATAACAAGCTCCTCACTCAGTCCGCGAGGTCAAGGCTGGCTGACCACTATCATTTTGTCTCACCATTCAGAGGTCTTTAGTCGATCGCTCAGTTGAAAATCACAAGGCTCACAACTCGGTAATGTACTACAATGAATGCTACGTGTTATTTACTATGCAAGGCAGTCGGAAATTTCGATTATCAATTCGTGATTACCTCTAATCGGAGTATCTGCGCTTCCAGCACCATCCGCTGTCATAGTGAATACACGTCCCTGATGTTGTGCCTTTCCAGCTTCTTGATTCTTCTTCTTTTTTGGACAATTCCAAGACAAATGCCCAGCTTCACCACAGTAATAGCATACACCTAAACCAGCCCTGCACGGAGTATTTGGGTGGTACTTTCCACACCTCCTACAAGTTAAATCATTTGGTGGGGTCTGAGCTTGCTTTCCATTGAGTATTATTATAGTCTTATTATATCATTAGTTTTATATATAATAGTATCAACTGAAAAAATTAAGTAATATTTACCTTATTATCATTATTATACTAGCGCCGCCATATATATATATATGTATGTATATACAGGAATGAGAGTCAAGAAAGAAGAGTAACCGAGAGAAAGGAGCGAGAGAATGTAAATCCCATTAAACTTCCGGCTTCGATTTCTTACAATCCGTAACTCCAATAAAAAATCTAATCCGGTAAAAGTATTCGTATCCTTCTTCTCTACACGTTGGCACCATTTTTGATCGGTGAAAGTTGAAGGTGATGTAGCTCTTCTATCCTTTGGGTTTGGCCAACGGGAGTTTTAGGAGGCACAGACGATTCTGGACGTTTTCTTCTTCGATAGCTCGGTCAGAAAGCTTCTCCAGAGCTTTGAATATTTTGATTCCGTATGAAGGTATGGTTTTGGTTTCTCGTAGTTAATATTTAATGTCACGTGAAAACTTAGGCTAGAAGACCTTAAGATAGGAATGAAATGAATGAATAATTGATGGATTGTGTATATGGTATAAAATGTGAGGTTTAGCTGTTGTCAATAATTTGCTGTTGAAGTTGGTCGGTTTGGAAAAAGATTTAATATTGGTATTTGTTTGATTTTGAAATAATTTGTTACTGGAAATGATTTGAATGACTGAGAGGTGTTTAGTTTGATAGTTGGGACCTTTGAAGGGTGGCAGAAATTTGAGTCTTAGAAGAGATATTGCCAAAATTTCTATAAGAATTGAAGTTTGGATTTGAAGTGTTATTTTTTAAAGGGAAAGAGATTATTATGTGGCTTGTGTATTTGAGACTATTTGTTGACCCTCTGTCGCAAGATGTGACCGGGCACTTTAACTCCCCGAATTTCCCCATGGGCATGCATATATATATATGAATATTATATTTGAGCTTGGAGTTTAACTCCATGGAATACTATATTATTGAGCTTGGAGTTTAACTCCATGGAATACTATATCATTGAGCTTGGAGTGTAACTCCATGAATATTATTGAGCTTGGAGTGTGACTCCATGGAATATTATATTTGAGCTTGGAGTTTGACTCCATGGAATATTATTGAGCTTGGGGATGCGCGCACAGAGGGACTGTCCAATGGTTAACTACCAGGACATGTCGGGTTGGCTATATAACCGACAGATGAGACTCATCAGCCATAGGACAGGCATACATCATATGCATTTATTTGTTTGCTTGAGTGTGCATTGTTTTGGTTTGCTTAACTGTTTAATTCTGCTTATCCACTACTTGTTCTACTTGTTGTAAATACTTCTCTACCTGTGCTTTTCTTGCTTGAACTATATGTGTATGTTTTCTGAGAAATCCTTCTTGGCGAAGGTGTGAGGAGAGAGGATTGTTCCACCAATGATTCAGAGGATTAGAGGAGACAGAACGTGAATTATTAGGTTAAAATTAGATTCAGAATTAGAATACCTTAGACAACTTACCTAATTTCTGGTTTAGTTGAATTCTTAAGCTGAAATTTGAGTGTCGAAGTTCTAGGAATGCCTCTGACTTTCCCGAGACCTTTTATATTAACTATGCGGGCACATTTACCATACTGAGAACCTCCGGTTCTCATTCCATACTATGTTGTTATTTTCCAGATGCAGGTCGAAAGGTATCTCATTAGGCGTCTGGACACCTGAAGCGAAGTGGTTACTGGGTTATTTTGGTGTGTAGTGATGTATATACACGTACTTAGCTTTCTCTCCGCATAACTCATACTTTTTGATCCTCCTAGAGGTTTATGGAGAGGCAGGGTTTTGTTTATGTACATTTTGGGTTTTGGATATGTATATATATATATATATATTCTCCAGCCAGCCTTGACCTCGCGGACTGAGTGAGGAGCTTGTTATTTTGTACCTTTGGCTTTATATTCATAATTTTATTGTCTTACGTTTGATATTTATAGTTTGACTCACACGCAAGTTATTCTGCTTCTGGAGCGTGGCGCTTTTCATTTCTGGTTTTGTTTTACCCATTTTTCAAGGCTCCTAATCTATTATCTTCTTTCTACTACTATAAGTATGTATTTTTTTTAGAAGTCGTAATACCTCGCCACCTCTGCTTTACGACTTAAGCGTAAGGCTCTGTGTGGTAGGGTGTTATAAAATACAAGCTCGCATTATATTTGCAACAATCATATTATGCAATAGAAGTGTATGTAAGTAGTATATATAGAGTAACAAAATATTAATTTATTAATAATAACGGTAACATAGTAACGACTAGTTTTGCATCGGCTAATTTTGTAATGTGATTAGTATTTCAAATTTCATACATAAAAATAAACCACTCACCAATGTAAAAAATTAAAATTATTTTTTTATGAAAAAAATTTAATTAATTATAATTTAATATAATAATATAAATAATATTCAATATTAATTTAATTATAATTTAAATAATTAATACAAATTATTAATTAAATAGAATTATAATTAATATTATAATTATTAATAAATTAAATATAATTTAATTATTTAATATAATTTTTTAAATAATTATATTAAATTATTTAATTTATAAATAAGTATAATAATTAATTATATACGTAAAGTAAAATATATGTATAGTTAACATATTTATATGTATATAAAATATTGTTAATTTTATTAATAAAATATTATTTAATTTTTTTTAATTTAATTGACACATGTTTGAATATTATTGGTTAAAATTAAAAAAAATTAAGTCCCTCTAAGCAGAGTTTTTCCAAAATTGTGATGGAATTTATCTTCATTTTGCTCCAATGGTTAGTCTTTATTTTTTGTCAAACAAATAGTAAATGGGGTCTTCATTTGTTTACTATTGGACATGCTCTTAGAGTAACTCCAATGGTTGCTTTTTTGAAATTTTTATTATTGTGCATGTCAGAAAAAATGAGAACTAACCATTGGAGTGAGATAAGAAGGAATTCCTTCTCTTGGATCAAGAAGGGGAGTCCCTCTGAATGGAAACTCCTGTTGCCCAATAATAACTTGTCATTTGGCAAGTTATTTAAAAAATAAATAATTATATAAAATTTAAATTAATTAAATAATTATATTTTTATTTAATTAATAATTTACATTAATTATTTAAATAATAATTAATTAAGTAATTAAATTATAATTAATTTATTAATAATTATAATAATTAATTAGATTAAATAATTAAATTTTTATTTAATTAATAATTTTTATTAATTATTTATATCATAATTAATATTAAATATTATTTATATTATTACATTAAATTAATTAAATTTACTTATATTAAAAAATAAATTTAATTTTTACACTTTACAAAATAATTTTTGGTTGGGTTGGTTATTTTTATTTTTAAAATTTAAAATGCTAACCACATTAAATACATATGACAATTTCACAATATTTGTCGTCAATTATAGAGCTTAATTATATTTTTCTTTGTATTAAGTAATTTTAGAAATTAGTGTAATCCCGAATTATATATTGTGTATTATTGTTATATATGAATTTATTTAATATTAATATCTTTTAATAGTGAATTATTTTTAAATTTATAAATTTAAATAATATTATTGAAAAAATTAATTACATTAATTTTAAGTATTTTAATTAATTAATTAAGTGGGACCACAACATGGACTAAAGTTAGTTCCTCCTAATGGAGAAGAGAGAGAAGCTTTGAATTCCTATTTACTGTTTATGACGCAAAAACTGATGTGGAGTTACTTTTTATGACAGATGGGCCATAAATAGGGATTGAGATGAGTTCTCTACTGGAGATGCATGTGTTGCTAATCTGTTGATTAGATAGGTAGCAGTAACTACAGCTTCAACCAAATAAGTCTTGGGCATGGCAACAGTGAAAAGTTTAAATAAACTCATTTTAATGAGATGTTTATGTTTTCTCTTTGTCCTTCTATTCTGTTTGGGGTATATGGACAAGAGAACCTATACTAAAAGCCTTCTTGTACCATATACGCAGAAAAAGTTTTAGATGTATACTCACTACCATTATCATAGTGTAATTCTTTTAATTTGCAATTTGTCAATTTTTCTATGAATGATTTTTACTGATTAAAGACAGTAAAGATATGAGATTTATTGACAAAAACAACTGTGCATGTGTACTTAAAATATGCATCAATGAATGTTACATAATACCGTTATTCTAAATGAAAAATAAGAGGTTTTAGATCCCAAACATCATAATACACTAGTTGTAGAGGAGTTGTGTATATAGTTTAGAGTCAGAATAGGATAAAGAATGCATTTTAGCATTAGTACAATACTCATAAACAGTGGAGGCAAAATCAAAATCATTATTATGCTGAACATTAATGTTACATTTATTTAGAATGAGTTTTATAATTTTTTTATGGCAGAGTGACCAAGTCTCTTATGCCACACATCAAAAGAAATAGTAAAAGTATAAAAAATTTGAAAAACAGATTTAGAATTATTTGGTACAGCAACATTAACAAACTGATAAAAGTCATCCTTTCTAAAACCTTCAAGAAGCAATCTCTGAACCGCCATTTCACAGCACAATGGTAAGCATGAAATTCAAAATACAAATAATTATCATCAACAAATTTTGAAACACCTATTAAATTCTTAGTCATATCTGGTGAATATATCAATTTTTGTAAATAAAATCATCTTTTAGATTCAATTGCATAAAGAAAAGAACTACCAATTTTAGTAATAAGAATAGCTAATCTATTACCCAACTGAACCTAATCTAATCCAAGGTATTCTAATGATGTGATTATGTTGGATGGATTTGTAATAATGTGTTGAGATGCATCTATGTCAGGGTATCAATTTCGATCTGAAATAGTTAAAAAAACAAGCAAGTGTGTAGTTGAATTGTGAAAAGTAGATGCAGGTGATAGTGGAGTATTGAATGTAGAACCAGATTGTGAAGAAGCAATGGAAAAATTTAAAACAGAATTGGAGGAGCTGGTTTGATTATTCTGATTTTGAGAACATGAAGGTTGTTCTTGATTGAAGCGATGAAAGCAATGCCATGAAATGTGTCCAAAGCGGTTACAAACCTTCCTGATCCTCCTCTTCCTCTTTTTTCACAATTTTCTCTAATTTGATTAGGAACGGATGGGAAAGAACACTGTACAAGATTTGCTTGTACTACAAGATTTTCTGGTTTTATGAAATTTTCAATCATATCAGAATGTGTAAGAACGACGGTTTCAACTTTAGTAAGGATATACGTCTGTGGCTTTGCATTGATTATAGTGAGTAGCATTTAGTAATCTTCATATAAACCCTCTAAGATTACCTTTTTATGTTCTTCTATTCTAAGAGGCTCTTCTAAAACTGCTAAAGAATTAACAATAGCTCTAATTTTTTAGATATAATGAAGCATTCATACCTTGCTTCTTGATGATTTTGAGTTGGGCTTGAAGTTGCTTGATTTTATATCGGGTAGATTTAGCAAAATATTCCTCTATTTTTCTATAAATTTCAAAACTGAACTTACATCCAACCATCTTGTTCTTGAAAGTAGAATCAATAAATACAAGTAACCAATTTGACATGTTATAATCGTCTGTGCACCACTGCTAGTATTTTTTACTTTCTTTTTCTTGCTGCTGCTGTTGTTGTTGTTCGACTGTATCAAATTGAGAAGGAACTCGATTAGGAAGAAGGTGATCTTTAAGATGTTGGCCTCTTATTGCAAACAAAGCTTGTTGTTCCCAAGTTTTATGATTATTCTTACTCAA